>NC_063339.1:1878996-1879143 GCF_021869965.1 Rhincodon typus
GACACTCACTGGGGTACGGGTCCCCCTCTTCTCCTGAAGGTGCTGACTCTTACTGGGGTACAGGGTCCCCCTCCTTTCCTGAAGGTGCTGACTCTCACTGGGGTACAGGGTCCCCCTCCTCTCCTGAAGGTGCTGACTCTCACTGGG
>NC_063339.1:1879153-1881238 GCF_021869965.1 Rhincodon typus
GGGTACAGGGTCCCCCTCCTCTCCTGAAGGTGCTGACTCTCACTGGGATACAGGGACCCCTGTTCTGAAGGTGCTGACACTCACTGGGGTATGGGTCCCCCTCTTCTCCTGAAGGTGCTGACTCTCACTGGAGTATTGGTTTCAATCTAATTTGATTTGATTTATTATTGTCACATGTACTGAGATACAGTGAAAAGTATTGTTTTGCTGGATAAACTAGACAAGTCATACCTTACATGAGTTTATCAGGGTATATAGAGCAGAATGTAGTGTTACAGCCATAGAGAAGGTGCAGAGAAAGATCAACACGAACATATGAGAGGCCCATTTGTAAGTCTGACAGCTGCAGAGAATCTGTTCTTAAATCTTTCGTGTTTTCAAACTTTTGTATCTTCTGCCCAATGGAAGAAGGTGGAAGAGAGTATAACTGCGGTGGGAGTGGTCTTTGATTATGTCGGCTGCTTTTCCAAGACAGCAGGAAGTGTAGACAGAGTCAATGGCAGGAAAGCTGGTACTCGATTCCATCCTAACCTGAAGGTGCTGAGCTAACTGTCTTTGGGGAACAGGTCCCACCTGTCTTGAAAATGCAGTCTGTTACTAGAGTAATGTGTGTTTTGATCCTGAAAAAACACCTGAAGAAGGAGCAAAGCTCTGAAAGCTGGTGTTTCCAAATAAACCTGTTGGACTGTAATTTGGTGTTGTGTGATTTCTGACAGGATCATAACTGATAATGTTACTGGACAAATGAGATTCCAGACTGAAAACTGACTTGATAGATCATAATTTCTGAAGAAGGGTCCCGAACCAGAACGCCAGGTTTCCTGCTCCTCTGATGCTGCCTGTCCTGCTGTGTTCCTCCAGCTCACACTGTGTTATCTCAGACTCCAGCATTGGCAGTTCTTACTATCTCTGAGATCATAATTTACTTTGGTATGGTTTTATCAATGTGGTCTGTCACTGAAACCTAAGCACAAAATGCTGCAAGCTTGATTTTATTAATCTAAATAAATGAAGAGAAAAACCAGTAACAAGACTATTTACTTACCACACAAACTTAAAAAAACTTGAAACATGAGATAATATATAATCGTCCAATCCCAAAGAAACCTCCTTTATAGATCTCAAAAACATGCCTTTCAGTACCCAAAAGTATCCTTGTAAAATACTTAAAAAAAAAAACAGTCTCTTTCTGTAACACCTCAATAGGCTTAATTTGACTCTGACTTGAATTTTCAGTCTGGAAAATCAACCTTTGTTATTATAACTGTTCAGGTGCAAACGGGATGGTCTACACCTGAACCAGCGGGCTACCAATATCCTGGGGGGGAAATTTGCTAATGCTCTTCGGGAGGGTTTAAACTAATTCAGCAGGGGGATGGGAACCTGAATTGTAGCTCCAGTGTACAGGACGTTGAGAGTGGTGAGGTCATGAATAAGGTTTCAAGGTCGCAAGAGTGTACCGGCAGGCAGGAAGGTGGTTTGAAGTGTGTCTACTTCAATGCCAGGAGCATCCGGAATAAGGTGGGTGAACTTGCAGCATGGGTTGGTACCTGGGACTTCGATGTTGTGGCCATTTTGGAGACATGGATAAAGCGGGGACAAGAATGGTTGTTGCAGGTTCCAGGGTTTAGATGTTTCAGGAAGATCGGGGAAGGTGGTAAAAGAGGGGGAGGTGTGGCATTGTTAGTCAAGGACAGTATTACGGTGGCAGAAAGGATGTTTGATGAGGACTCGTCTACTGAGGTAGTATGGGCTGAGGTTAGAAACAGGAAAGGAGAGGTCACCCTGTTGGGAGTTTTCTATAGGCCTCCGAAAAGTTCCAGAGATGTAGAGGAAAGGATTGCAAAGATGATTCTGGATAGGAGCGAAAGTAACAGGGTAGTAGTTATGGGGGACTTTAACTTTCCAAATATTGACTGGAAACGCTATAGTTCAAGTACTTTAGATGGGTCCAATGTGTGCAGGAGGGTTTCCTGACACAGTATGTAGATAGGCCCACAAGAGGCGAGGCCACATTGGATTTGGTACTGGGTAATGAACCAGGCCAGGTGTTAGATTTGGAGGTAGGTGAGCACTTTGGTGATA
>NC_063339.1:1881638-1919616 GCF_021869965.1 Rhincodon typus
GTCCATGTGCATAGATCACTGAAAGTTGCCACCCAGGTTGATAGCGTTGTTAAGAAGGCGTACAGTATGTTAGGTTTTATTGGTAGAGAGATTGAGTTTCGGAGCCATGAGGTACAAAACTCTGGTGCGGCAGCACTTGGAGTATTGCGTACAGTTCTGGTCACCGCATTATAGGAAGGATGTGGAAGCACTGGAAAGGGTGCAGAGGAGATTTACCAGGATGTTGCCTGGTATGGAGGGAAGGTCTTATGAGGAAAGGCTGAGGGTCTTGAGGCTGTTTTCGTTAGAGAGAAGAAGGTTAAGAGGTGACTTGATAGAGACATACAAGATGATCAGAGGATTAGATAGGGTGGACAGTGGGAGCCTTTTTCCTCGTATGGTGGTGGCTAGCACGAGGGGACGTAGCTTTAAATTGAGGGGTGATAGATATAGGACAGATGTCAGAGGTAGGTTCTTTACTGAGAGAGTAGTAAGGGCGTGGAATGCCCTGCCTGCAAAAATAGTAGACTTGCCAACTTTAAGGGCATTTAAATGGTCATTGGATAAACATATGGATGATAATGGAATAGTTTAGGTTAGATGGGCTTCAAATTGGTTTCACAGGTCGGCGCAACATCGAGGGCCGAAGGGCCTGTACTGCGCTGTAATGTTCTATATTGCTTAACATAGGTTCCTTAAATGTATTTCACAGTGGCTGACCTTGTGGATTCTGTAATACTGGACACTTAGTGCTAAACAACAGCAGTATACTTTTCTCTTCCACATTAATTTCTAGTGGACTGAGTTGTTCACCTCAAGGACTTTAAAGATCCTATTTAGATGCATGTAAATAAATCTTTGGACAATCTAGCACCACAGTCAGAACAAAAAATATGGAACTAAAATTACATCTCCCTCTTCCTTAACATGCCCAATACAAAATAAGTAAATATTTTAATGAAATACTCTAAAAATACAAAGCAAACTCAATGCTGTAAGTTTTGAAATAATAACAATATATCATCATCACAGTAAGCACACATTCCTCCTCCTTTGCTCCTTTCCAAATAGCTGAGCTTATCCAATGTCCATCCAGGATCCTGGCTAATGTAGCACCAACCAGATATTTTTTGTTTCAAAATTATACTTCATTCATAAAAAATCTTAGTCACAAATGCAGTTTGTTTTTGTGCCCTAGCATATCAAGGAAACAAACAAACAAACAAACATTGGAGTTTGACTCTATCCAAAGAAACCAAAGGCATCTTTTACACATACAAGACTATATTTACATGCATTTGAGGCACTGGGAGGGTCTAATAACTGAACAAACCCCCATTTAACTTCATCAGGAAAACCTCAGACAGTGTGCCTTGGCGGCAGCTGCCCAAGCTTTAGTGCGACCCCCAGTGTGCATTCCTGGACCTTGGAATGTGCCAGTTTGCAACACTCAGTCAAGGTCAAATCCTTGTTTATCTATCCCAGAACTCCGTTTCATGGGATGTTCTTCCCCAGTGAACTCATCTTAAAAACATGAACTCTCTGTCACCTTGGTGCCATTTCTAAAAAGGAATGGCTGCTAGTGTTAATGTAAGAAAGAGTTGATAATGGAACTGCTTTGAGACATTGCAATATAAAGTTGTGTGAAAATGAAGGGACCTGGAAAAGTTACCTGTGCATGCTGCTTTTTGTGGTTTCTGGATGTGAATATAGGAGGTATGGTTAGTAATGACCCCAAAATAGGTGGTGTAGTGGACAGTGAAGATTATGTCAGGGTACAACAGGACCTTGATCAGACGGGCCATCGGGCTGAGGAGTGGTAGATGGAGTTTAATTTAGATAAATGTGAGGGAAAGATTTAAAAAGGTCCTGATGGGTAACTTCTTCCACACAGGGTGGTGCGTGTATGGAATGAGCTGCCAGAGAAAGGGGTGGAGCATGGTACAGTTACAACATTTAAAAGGCATCTGGATGGGTAAATGAATAGAATGGGTTTATAGGAATATGGGCCAAATGCTGGCAAATGGGACTAAGTCAGATTGGGGTGTCTGGTCTCCACGGACAAGTTGGACCAAAGGGTGTGTAGGACTGTGTGATAGTCTAGTTCTGTTTTTTCTCATGCTGTTCTCTGGTCCTTTGCAGGAGTAGTTGAGGATATCTGTGCCCCTGGTGATATAAAGCTCCCCAGCAAGTCTCAGCCTTCATGGGTTGAACCTACCATATACAAGTCTGAGGAGGGTGCTCTGACCAAGCAGGCTGCTGCTTCAGTGGGAGTTGGTGTAGAAAGTCCAAACATGCTCTCCATTGCAGTAAAAGTACATCACAACAAAAACGAGAGCAACATGAAGGTAACTAATGGTAATTTTTGTTTGTCACTGCTGCTGTGTAGTGTCTTGGAATATTTTATAGCATCAAGAAAGCCATATTAATGCACGCTGTTCAAAGAGAAGGTAAACATCAAAGTGGGCACTTTTCAGTTGACATTGATATATTTTCCTCTCCCTCTTGTTTCAGGAGATCCTGGTGGCTATCGGGTTGCGTGGGGCCACCCTCCAGCATCGCAATGTGCCCCCAGGGCGAAGCTGGTACGAGCAGGTTAGCTTCACATCAGTTATCATTGGGAGCCTGAAGGCTGCATGGTAATGCTGAATATCAACACACATTCTGAAAGTACTGTTTCAAAAGTGAAAGCACCAGGTGTTGTGGGAAATTAATTTGTACACAAGGACTGTTACTCACTAGAATGTGCACACAAACTGCTACTCCCTGCAATATGTGTAGGGTAGGGATTAGAAGCCCTTTTGTTATTTGTAAGAGCTAACAGCCCTTGACTGTATCTTGGGGAATAGCGACCAAGCAAGCTTGTATTCTGCTTAGTGCACCCTGGAGCTGCAGTTTTGTTTAATACTTAATTGGAAAACCCAGAGAGTTTTTATGAGCCTTGGTTTTCATTGTTTCCTAATGCATTGAAATAACAGAATTGTTATAGTGCAGATGGAGGCCAATTCAGTGCATCATGCCTGTACCAGTTCTGTTACCTAGTGTCGGTCTTTATCTCTTTCTCCCTTTACCCCATGTCCCTGAACAGGATTTGTATCCTAGTAATCATCCAATGCCTTTCTTGAATGTCTCAGTTAACCTGCCTCAACCACATTTCCAGGCAGTGCATTCCACACCCTAACTACTTGCTGTGTGAAAAAATGTTTCTCACATTGCTGTTGCTTCATTTGCGCATCACTTTAAATCAGTACCCTGTCATTCTTGTTTGTTTTGCGGGCAGAAACAGCTTCTCCCTACCTGATCTATCAAGTTGTTTTGTGATTTTGAAAACTTCCATCAAATCTTTCTCAGCCTTCTCCTTTCCCAGGAGAACAGTCCCACAGTCTTCAATCTACCCTCATCACTGAAAGTTTCTCATTCCTGGAACCATTCTTGTAAATCACTGTACGCTATCTGCGATTCATTCACATCCTTCCAATAATGTGGTGCCCACAGTACACAATACTCCAGCTGAGGTCTAACAATTGAATTATCACCTCCTTGCCCTTGTACTCCACATCCCTATTAATAAAGCCAAGGACACTGCTCTCCTGTTCTGCCACCTTCAGTGCTTTGTGCACTTCAATTGTACTGTTTACTTTGTATTCATCCAATCAAAGTGCATTGGCTCCGCATTGAACCTCATATGCCACCAATCTACCAATAAAATCTTGCAAATATTAAAATTTCTAATTTAAAGCACAGGGAATGTTTCTCTTGGCCATGTAAAATGCAAAGGAAAGTGAATTGTTCCTTAATATGTCAGTTTGATTTTCTATGAGCAAATTAAGTAAAACCCACAGGTAATGTTCCCTTTTAAGTTAAGCAAACCTGAGAGTTCCGTACAGGCAACACACAGGTCAGCCACTTTGAAATAGAACTTAGCTGGTGAAGGGAAAACTTGCATGACTTCTCCACTCTATTTCCTGGTGTAAGCAGAGTCATGAAAAGCCAGTTTTTTTTTTGTTGCATTTGTTGCCCTTTCATTGAGAGCTCTGCCTTACACAAATTGCTCTGTGTTGTTGAGTGTACCTGAGCCATCATTGGGATTCAGTGCTGTGGGTATAGCTGAGGTTCTTTATTCAAGAAGGAAGACTAAGTATGTCCTGTTACTGAGTGGTTCTTTCATTTTCAAGCTCTGGTCTCCAAAGTATTGGTCATAAGGGCTGTCTCTTGACCTCCTTGCTTCTGAGAGGGGCATAGAAAGTAGGAGCAGGACTAGATCATTTGGCCACTCGAGCTTCCTTTGTCATTCAGATGGGTCATAGCTGATTTTCACCTTGACACCATTTTCCCACACTGTACCCCTATCCCTTAATATCATCAAATGTTACACGATCCCTCTGTAGGATAGTTAAAAGTATTTCAGCTGTCTATTTCACTAACTTCACATACTGTAAAAAGTCTCTCGCTAGGCACTCTTTATCTTAGAGAGAGCATTGAAGTTCCAGCACTTCTTTCCATACTTTGTCAAGACACAGAAGGAAGCACAAGTATCCTGTTTCTGCCAGTGCTGCTCTGACATTCCAAAAAGGAACAGATTGGTATCTGCCAACTTGCAACTGGCTTCTACTCAGCACTTGGCCAGAAGGAGATGTCAGCAGTAGGAACTCAGGAGACCAGAAGGGAAATGGCCTCTTACTGATGCTGTATTTGACAACGTCTTACAGTTAGAATGTTCCCTTGGCTCATGTACCCAACTAGTTCTGATCTGATTAGATCATTCATTTATTTTTGAGAAGGGGCTGCATGGTCAATGTAAACTTGACATTGTGCTGTTAATTTAGCCTTGTGACCATGCTAGATTTACATTGGGTTCAGAACCTGTTTAATGAACCTCTGTCGGATTAATTGCTTTCTTCCCTTCCTACAGTTTGTGGATTTCCTGAATATTGCTGATGAACCAGTTTTGGGTTATGCCCACCCAGCAAATGAAACCACCTTCCACCTGCATCTCTGGAGCTGTGCCCTGGATTACAGGTAAACAACTTCTTAAGATGTAGGAGCAGAAATTAGGCCGTTCGGCCCATCGAGTCTGCTCCGCCGTGCAATCATGGCTGATAAGTTCCTCAACCCCATTCTCCTGCTTTCTCCCTGTAACCCTTGATCCCCTTGATAATCAAGAACCTATCTATCTCAGTCTTAAATGTACTCGATGACTTGTCCTCCACAGCCCTCTGTGGCGATGAGTTCCACAGATTCACCACCTTTTGGCTGAAGAAATTCCTCTTTGTTGCAGTTTTAGAGCCATAACTTCGCTCTGAGGCTGTGCCCACAGGTCCTAGTCTCTCCTGTTAGTGGAAACACCTTCTCCATTTCCACTCTATCCAGACCCCTCGGTATTCTGTAAGTTTCAATTAGATACCCCTTATCCTTCTAAACTCTAATGAGTGTACTCCCAGAGTCCTCAAACGTTCCTCATATATTAAGCTTTCTATTCCTGGGGCCATTCTTGCGAACCTCCTCTGAACCCACTCCAGGGCCTGTACATTCTTCCTGAGATATGGGGCCCAAAACTTCACACAATACTCTAAATGTGGCTCGACCAGACCCTTATAAAGCCTCAGTAGTACATCCCTGCTTTTATATTCAAGTCTTCTCAAAATAAATGCCAACATTGCATTTGCCTTCCTGACTACTGACTCAGCATGCAAGTTTACTTTAAGAGAATCCTGGACTAGAACTCCCAAGTCTCTTTGCACTTCAGACTTCTGAATTTTCTCCCCATTTAGAAAATAGTCCATGCTTTTATTCTTCTTCGCAGCACAAGATTTCTCACTATTTATTCTGTTGAATACATTATTATGGGGATGTACAACAAGACTTCACACAAACTTACATCAAACACTCCAGGATCAGATACAGCATGAGGTTAAATACAGCATAAAACTCTGTACACTGCCCCCATCAAACACTCCCAGGGTAGGTACAGCACAGGATTAAATACAGGATAAAGCTCCCTTTATAATGCAGTGACAAACATGTACAGCACAAGTTAGGGTTCATGTTCCTACAAGTTGCTGCACAACCCTCGGTAAAACTGGTACCTGTCCATTAGTTCCATCATCATTGATTGCACATGTGGGTGTATCCTGGTAACCATTTGTACTGAGTAGGAAATCATGGTAAGAAAGAGTAAGGTCAGTTTTCGCCAGTTATACCTCTAAAGAGGCTTTTTCAGCAAAGGCTCCATCAGGTTCCTTGTCCCAGGAGTAAGGCCTGGAACTGGATTAATGTCATACTCAGAATTTCAGGTGGTTGTTCTTTTGGAATTGATCAGCTGAAGTTTCAAACGATGAACGTGGCTGAAGCTGAAAGCGTAGGAAAGAAAATAGGGTAGTTGATGTCATGCGGAAGTTTTGAAAATCTTGAAAGGAGGATGAATGACTGATATATCCTTTACTCATTCACGGGATGAGGGCATTGCTGGCTAGGCAGCACTTAACTGCCCTCTGGGCAATAAAAATCAACCACATTGCTCTAGGTCTGGAGTCACATGTAGGCCAGACCAGGTCAGGATGGCAGTTTCCTTCCCTAAAGGACATTAGCCAACCAGATGGGTTTTTCCTGACAATCGACAATGGATTCACAGTCATCATTAGATTTAACCCCATTCTAGATATTTTTTGAATTCAAGTTCCACCATTTGCCATGGCAGGGTTGGACCCCAGATCCCCAGAACATTATCTGGGTCTCTGGATTAACAGTCCAGCAATGATATCAGTAGGCCATCGCCACCCCATCCCATGTTTGACTGTTTTGAAGACCTGAGAAAGAATGAGTTGGAATAGCTGATGTGGTTGACACCTAAAATATGTGTGATTGTGTCTGTTTTACAGGCCACAGTATTTACCAGTTCGAGCACTAGTCACTGTTGAAACCTTCACAATATCTAGTAACATTGTTCTGGACAAGTATTGCTCCACACTCAGGTAAGGATTGACTCCTTTGAGATATAATAACCACTTCCTCTTTCTGCTAATTACCTATTGTAATAAAAACTCTCTTTCATTTTCCAGAATTATTATCGATGATGCTGCATTGTACTTGTCTGAAAAATGTAATCTATCTGCAGTAAATTTAAAGAAAGGTGAGATTGTGTTTATGTCTAGCATTAAAGGGGATGTGTTCAGTCACCTAAGGTATTAAAGGGAAAGGGTCTTCATAGAGAAGGGGGACCCGTACCCCAGCAAGAGTCTGCTTTGTTTCAGGAGACCATAAGGCCATAACATTTGTGAACAAATTAAGGCCATTCGGCCCATCAAGTTTGCTGTACCATTTGATCATCGTTGATATATTTCTCAACCCTATTCTGCTGCCTTCTTCCTGTAACCCTTCATCCCCTTACTAATCAAGAACCTATGTACTTCTGTCTTAAATACACTCATAAGACCATGAGACATAGGAGCAGAAATTAGGCCATTCGGCCCATCGAGTCTCTCTGCCATTCAATCATGGCTGATAAGTTCCTCAACCCCATTCTCATGCTTTCTCCCTGTAACCCTTGATCCCCTTGATAATCAAAAACCTATCTATCTCAGTCTTAAATGTACTCAATGACCTGGTCTTCTCAGCCTTCTGTGGCGATGAGTTCCACGGATTCACCACCTTTTGGCTGAAGAAATTCCTCTTTATTGCAGTTTTAGAGCCATAACTTCACTCTGAGGCTGTGCCCACAGGTACTAGTCTCTCCTGTTAGTAGAAACACCTTCTCCATTTCCACTCTATCTAGACCTCTCAGTATTTTGTAAGTTTCAATGAGATCTCCCCTCATCCTTCTAAACAAAGTGCATAACCTCACATTTTTTCCTCATTGTATTCTATTTGCCATGTCTTTGCCCACTCTCCTAGCATGTACAAGTCCTCCTGCAGCCTCCCCATTTCCTTAACACTACCTGTCATAGAGTCACAGAGTAATCCAGCATGGAAACAGCCATTCGGCCTAAACTGCTCCATGCTGACCATGGTACCCACTAAGCTAATTCCAATTGCCTACATTTGGTCCATATCCCTCTAAACCCTTCCCATCCATGCACTTATCCAAATGTTTTTTAAATGTTGCTATTGTACCTGCCTCAACCACTTTCTCTGGCAGCCCATTCTGTATATGCACCACTCTGTATGAAGAGGTTGCCCCTGAGGTCCTTCTTAAATCTTTCCCCTCTCACATTAAACCTATGCCTTCTAGTTTTCAATTCCCCATTCCTGGGGAAAAGACTGCATGTATTCATCCTATCTATGCCCCTCATGATTTTATACACCTCAATAAGGTCACCCCTCATTCTCCTAGGTTTCAAGGAATAAAGTCCTATCCTAGCCAACCTCTCCCTATAACTCCGGCCTACTAGTCCTGGCAACATCCTCGTAAACCTTCTTTGCACACTTTCCAGTTTAACTATGACTTTACTGTAACAGGGTGACCAAAACTGTACACAATACTCCAAGTGTGGCCTCACCAACGACTTTGTAACATAACATCCCAACTCCTATACTCAGTGCTTCGAGCAATGAAGGCCAGCAGGCTAAATGCCTTCTTCACCACCCTGTCTACTTGTGACGCCACTTTCAATGAACTATGTACTTGTACTCGTAGGTCCCTCTGTTCCACAACCCTCCTCAGGACGTTACCATTTACTGTATAAGTCACTTTCCAAAGGGCAACACCTCACACTTATCTGCATTGAACTGCACTTGCCAATCCTCAGCCCACTTACCCATTTGATCAAGATCCCTCTGTAATTTTTGATAACCTTCCTCGCTATCAACAATACCTCCTAATTTTGTATCATCCACAAACTGACTAATCATGCCTTGTACATCCACGTCCAGATCATTTATGTAAATAACAAATAACAAAAGTCCCCGCACCGACCCCTGTGGCACACCACTAGTCACAGGCCTCCAGTCCGAGAAACAACCTTCAACCATCACCCTCTGCTTCCTATCATTGAGCCAATTGTGAATCCAATTAACTTGCTCTCCCTGGATCCCATGCGACCTAACCTTTGTGACTAGCTTGCCGTGCGGGACCTTGTCAAAGGTCTTGCTAAAGTCCATACAGACAATATCCGCTGCCCTACCCTCGGCCATCCTCTTGGTTACCTCTTCGAATAACTCAAAGATTTGTCAGACATGAATTCCTGCGCACAAATCCATGCTGACTATCCCGAGTCAGACAATGACTATCCAGATGTTGGTTGATCCTGTCCCTCAGTATCCTCTCCAATAACTTGCCTACCACTGATGTCAGGCTCACTGGCCTATAGTCCCTGGCTTGTCTTTGCTACCTTTCTTAAACAATGGAACAACATTAGCCACCTTCCAGTCTTCCAGAACTTCGCCAGTGGCTAAAGATGAAGCAAAAATCTCTGCAAGGGCCTCTGCAGTTTCTTCCCTAGCCTCCCATAATGTCCAAGGATGGACTTGATCAGGCCCAAAGGATTTACCCACCTTAATCTGCTTTAAGGCTGCAAACACCTCCTCTCTGGTAATGTGTATGCGGTCCAAAACATCCCCACTTGTTTCCCTTATTTCCTAAGCATCTGTGATTCTCTCCTCCGTAAACCCTGAGGAGAAATATTCATTTTAAAAAATCTCCCCCATCTCCTATGGTTTCACACATAGACGACCATGCTGGTCTTTAAGTGGACCTATTCTCTCCCTAGCCACCCTTTTACTCTTAACATAGCTATAGAACCTCTTGGGATTTTCTTTAACCTTCTCTTTAGTCTGATCCATCTCATACCTTGTTTTTGCTCTTTTGGTTTCCCTCTTAAGTGTGTTCCTACACTTTTTATCGTCATCTAAGGATTCACTTGAGCTTGAGAGCTTAAACCCAATGTATGCCTTCTTCTTTTTCCTGACCAGAGCCTCAATATTCCTCATCAGCCAGGAATCTCTAAACCTGCCAGCTTTTCCCTTCACCCCAACAAGGATATACTGTCCCTGGACTCTTGATAAGACACTTTTAAAAGCTTCCCATTTGACAGTCATTCCTTTTCCTTCAAACAGACTCACCCGATCGACCTCTGCTAGATCCTGCCTAATGGCCCCAAGTTGGCCCTGCTCCAGTTTAGCACCTTAACCTGTGAAACTGTCCTATCTTTTTCCATAACTATGTTAAAACTAAGAGAGTTATGGTCATTGGACCCAAAATGCTCTCCGACTGACACTTGCCCTGCCTCATTTCCTAAGAGGAGGTCCAGTGTTACACCCTCCCGAGTAAGGCTGTCCCTCCAGCTACTTTTGTGTCATCTGCAAACTTAGCAACAATGCCCTCAGTTCCTTCGTCCAAATCATCTCAACACTGACCCCTGCGGAACTCCACAAGTCATGGATGCCATCCTGAAAAAAAACCCTTGATCCGTACTCTCTGCCTTTTGCCAGTTAGCCGATCCTGTCTCCGTGCCAGTATCTTGCCTCTAACTCCGTGGGCTTTTATCTTATTTAGCAGCCTCCTGTGCAGTACTTTGAGAGGAGTGGGGGACAGGCATGAAGACCACAGGGAAATTGGTTGCTGATAGATTTTTGTTGACTTTTACAGCTTTTTATTGAGTAATTGTCCGTGTCTTACTCTGAAAGACAAAATCTGTTCACCAGGATCAATCAGTGCAAATTATTTATTTCAGATTATGTGCGTGTCTTGGACATGGGGTTACTGGAGTTTCGAATAACTGCGTCAAAGCAGACTGCAGAAGCAGAGCTGGTGAGGGAGATTTTAGGCATTTTGATTGTTCCTGTGTCAGATTGTTCATACTGATTGGGTTCTCCAATGAACTTTACCGCTCTGTCAGTTTCAGCCCCGGTTTGAACTTCAATGCACTAGTGACGTCATCCATATCCGGACCTGTTCTGATTCTTGCGCTGCCCTCATGAATCTCATCCAGTATGTGGCGAGTTATGGAGACCTACATCCTCCCTGCAAATTCCAGGCTGCTCCAGGAACAGCAGCTCAGAGAAGCAGGGTAATCAAAATATATTTACAATCATTCCTTTTAATTCATTCATGAGGTTTGGAATTGCTAACTAAGTCAGAATTTATTATCCATCCCTCTTCAAGCTTTTGAGCAAGCTAGCTTATTCATAGGAATCTAGCTGATATTGTTATGACAGACAAGTCACATCCCAGACTGAAACCTGGTTTGATAAATTAGAATTTCTTTTGGTTTTGTATTGCTCGTTCTGAGTTGCCCATGAGAAGGTGGTGGTGAGCTGCCTTCTTGAACTGCGACAGTACATTTGGTGTAGGTCCACAATGCTACTGGGGATGGAGTTCCAGTATTTTGACCAAGCAGCAATGAAGGAGTAATGATATACTTCCAAAATTAGGAATGATGAGTGATTTGGAGGGAAGCTTGCAACTGGTGGTGTTCCCATGAATTTCTTGCCTTTGTCCTTCTTGATGGAAGTAGTCATGTGTTTGTATGGAACCATGGTGAATTTCTGCAGTGCATGTTGTAGATTGTACACACTGCTGACTCTGAGTGTTAGTGGCAGAAGGAGTGAATGTAGACTGCAATCATCAATGAAAATCTCCATTTTTGAAGTTTCAATGGAGTAAATGTCACTGATGAAAAGCTGAAGATGGTTGGGCCTAGCGCACTATCCTGAGGAACTCCTGCAGGATATCCTGGACCTCAGATGAGTGACATCAACAACCTTGACTGTCTTCCTATGTGCTAGGTATGATTGAAACCAGTGGAGAGTTTTCCCTGACTTCCACTAACTCTAGTTTTGCTCGGAATGCTGATGTCATCTTGGTCAAAAACAACCTTGTTGTCAAAAGCTGCCTCTTTCACGTCACTTCTGGAATTCAGCTCTTTTAAATAAAGGGGTCAGGAGCTAACTGACTGTGGCGTAATTCAAACTGGCTATCAGTGAGCAGGTCCAGTGTGTGTCTGTAAAGCCATAGAACCAACAAAAGAATGATTACAGAGTTATTGATTGATCACAGTGATCAAGTGTATAACAGACCCAGACATGAGATGAGGAAACTTCCAGTGGGGCCAAAGTTTGGGAACCGCAAGTCCACAGTTACCTGTTCTCTTTCACTGCCCTCATCCCCCACCTGTAAAGCACACTTGCCTCATATCACATTGACCTCAGTAAACCTTTGCCATTCTGTTGCTCTGATGGATTGACTATAGCAATGTCTCTTACTCAGGCTGGTTCAGGTGACAGTGCTCCTTGCCGAACCTCCGGCCTTGCTGAAGCCGAGCAGAAGCTCCTACGGGACCTGATGATTGATGCGATGGAAGAGATGGATATCCCACCATCTTCACCTCCTACTACTCAAGCCTCGCAGCAGTCAAATGGTGAGTGGAGAAAGCAGATGACTCAAATGAAAAGCTGTGCGTGCTAATCATTAAACAGGAAGAGGTACTGGGTTTAGTCAGCTGTAAACTGAGTTCTTTTATGATACTTCTTATAACTTACCTCTTTAACCCGCTCTCTTTATAACATCTTCCAAACCCACAAACACTTGAGATCTTTCTGTTACTCCAGTTCTGAGCCGTTGTATATCTTCAATTAGCCACGTTGCAGTCACCTGCCCTTGCTCTGCAATACCCTTCCTAAACCCACTACCTCTTACCCCTTAAAACTGGCCTCATGGATCAGTTACCTATCCTCGTATCTCCTCACGTGACTGTATGAAACTTTGTTAGAAACACATCTATACAACACCTTGTTTTACTATTTTAATAATGATCACCTGAAACGAAGACCAGTCATCTTATCTTGACCTTTTTTTTTTAATCTTTCAAGGTAGCTCAGGAAGGATGAATTTCATTGATCTCCTTTCCCCACCTTTAGGGATCTATGATGACCTCATTCAAGAGCGCGAGCCAACTCGGTCTGACCTGTTCCTCTTCCCCGATGAGAGTGGAAGTTCTTCACAGGAGCAGAGCCCAAGTTCCACCATGATCTTTCCTGAGCATCATGCAGCCTACCCCTCCTTGCCCAGCGAGCAACCCGAGAGTGAGGACTTCTGTATCCTAGAAGCACCAAAGATGGCGATCATGGTAAGTGCTGAAAGAGAGAAAAAATCGCTGCGAGGAGCTCCTGATATGTAAAGGAATATCTAAGGTATGCTACCAGACCTGCTAAGTTTCTCCAGCAATTTCTGGTTTTTTTGTTTCAGATTTCCAGCATCTACAGTTCATTTTTATACACAGTTCAGGAAAACCACTCACTATCACCTACTCAAGGCCAATTAAGAATAAGCAAAAGAATGCCGACATAGCCAGCTCACATCTCGTGAGCAAATGTTTGAAACAAGTGGCTGCCGCGGTTCTCTATATTGACCCAACAATGATGGCACGTTGAAAATGCTTAATTGATTGTACAACCCTTTGCAGCATCCTGAACTTATTGAAATACAAGTCTTTCCTAACTGACATCAGCTTGAGCAGCTTTAGGGGGGGAATGCTGCAATTGAAGATGGGGGTTGGGGTGGGGTTAGGGGGGCAGGAATCCACAGTAGTATTCATGTTCCTGATGACCATGAAGTAACTCCAGCTGAAATTTATTTTATTCATTCATGGAACATGGGTGTTGCTGGCTGGACCAGCTTTTAGTGCCTGTCCCTCGTTGCCCTTTAGAAGGTGGGGGTGAGCTGCCTTGAACCGCTGCAGTTCATGTACTGTAGGTAGACCCGCAATGCCCCTTAGGGAGGGTGTTCCAGGATTTTGACTCGGAAGCGCAGAAGGAACGGCGATTATATTTCCAAGTCACAATGTTGGATGGCTTGGATGACAGCTTGCAGGTGGTGGTGTTACCATGTATCTGCTACCCATCTAGATGAAAATGCCTGAAGTTTTTAAAGGAGTTATTTGTCTTTCTGGCAGAGAGAGACTGAGCCTGTAGTGAGGATGCTGAATTCTGGACCGATCCTCATCAAAGATGACTACTTCACACAACCGGTCAAGAAGCTGGACACTGGCAAATCACCACTGCACCTTCCAGTCCCTGAGACCCGATATGTAGTGAAGGAGATCTCAGTTGTCTGGCACCTGTATGGAGGAAGGGACTTTGGAACTGCCCTCTCTACACGTTCTCCCATGAAAAGCATAACGTACGTTTCTTATCATTGCTTTTGCTTGATCGTGTTTAATGTGTTGGTAGCTTTGTGAAAGTCACACTAGACCAATGTGGTTTAAGTTTTGAAATTATCATGGGCTCAAACTCCTATCAGCAGTGACAGGTCTGTATCCACTTGTGATTCAACACTGAAAGTGATCTCTCCAAATTTTGAATTCCAGAACATTTTACAGGAGTAAAATTATTTTAGATTTTTTGCACAATTCAAAGGATGAAAAATACTGACTAGAATTACCCCAACCTTGAAATCCTAGTGGCAGCTCTAAAACATAAAAAAAAGTTAACAGCCATAGCGGTCCGATCTGATATTGGGATCTAAGTGACCAACGTCTGAGAGACCTACCAAGCTGAGTTCCCATAGCACCTGCCTAGCTAGTCCACATCATCAATATCCTGTTGATATCCAATTAAAATCCAAATGTTAGTCAGGCAATGGATTGTCCCCCAGTCAAGCTCCAATCCACACAGCAGCCATCATTGTCTCTTTGTTGCAGACTGTATGATTTATATGTATTTTTAATATCATCTAAGTTTGGACTTTTGAATTCTGATTTAATAACGTGGGATTTTTCTGTTTCTGAAGAATTTATTGATTAACTTGAAGGTATTTCTGTAGCCATCATGATTTCTTTAAAAACTACTTGAAGGAGTTGCTTTTAGAACTAATACGTTTTTATTTACTTTGGAAGAATGTATAGCGGAGCAAGATAAACAATTATGCAGCAAGATTTCTGTTAGGACATCAAGGTTTCTTTGGGAAACTTAAGGAATTTTCTTAAAGTTTAAGGAAAACACCCATAAGCTTGAAAAAGGTTATTATTATTAGTACTAGGCAGACATTGGATGAAAACGGATATTTAAAGCAAGGGCAGACATTCGAATGCATCGTCACCATCACGAGGACTTGCGATCTGCCCGAGGTTATCTAGAGTCACCAAAGCTGCCGGGCGAGCCCGGATTGGTTTTTCCCAAGATCCAACTACGAGCTTTTTAACTGCAGCAGCTTTAATATACGCTATTGGAGCTGGAATTACCGTGGCTGCTGGCACCAGATTTGCCCTCCAATAGATCCTCATTAAAGGATTTAAAGTGTACTCATTCCAATTACAGTGCCTCGAAAGAGCCGGGCGGCACAGTGGCTCAGTGGTTAGCACTGCTGCCCTGGGCAGCCAAGTGGCTCTGTGGTTAGCACTGCTGCCTCACAGCGCCCGGGACCCAGGTTCAATTTCAACTGTCTGTGTGGAGTTTGCACATTCTCCCCATCTCTTTGTGGGTTTTCTCCAATTTCCTCCCACAGTCCAAAGATGTGCAGGCTAGGTGGATTGGCCATAGTAAATTGCCTGTAGCGTTCAGGGATGTATAGATTAGGTGGGTTATAGAGGGATGGGATGCTCATGTGGACTTGTTGGGCTGAAGGGCCTGTTTCCACACTGTAGGAATTCTATGATAAAGCAATGCCCCAGGGAAGTAAGGAATTTAGTAAAGGTCCCAAGACCAGAAGTGTTTGAGTAAAACCCTGAAGTGGTTATTTGAAGTGGAGAACGTTTCAGATATGTGAAGGTTCCAGGAAAATGCTACCCAATTTTCCACGCTGGATGTTGAAGTCACAGTTAAATTAAGCCTAATGAGGTGTAACCGAAAGATTTTGTTTTCTGCTGTGAGTACTGTACAAGAGTTGATTTCAGAATCCGTAAAGAAGTTTCCTTTTGGGATTAATGGGAGTATATGTTACCATGTCTTTAAGCAAGTCGTTAGGTTTATTCTGTTTCTTTTTGTCAGTAAGCTTCTGTTCTATTGTTTAAAACTAATCTCATGTTTCAGGAGAGACCACCTTGTTAAACCAACACAAAACAAAAACAGAAATTATGATCTACCAAGCCAGATTTAAGTCTGGAATTTGACCTGTCCAAAAATGAGATCAGCTGGAATCAGAACAGTGTCTTTCAAGATAAAATAGGAAATAAATAGTTGGTGAATTGTGTTGAGGCAACATATGTTGAACATGTGTTAGTTCACTGCTCTTTAAACATGTCTGTTTCCTGAAGGTTGAGGGAGATGAGTTTGATTTGGAGTCCTGAAAGGAATTGGTTCAAATTGGAGATTGAGTGTTAGTCTTAATTTTGTGAGGCAAAACCTAGTTGTTTCTGAGTAGGACTGTGCCACAATGCTTCCGTTTAAACCATCATTAGTATGGAACAAATATGCAGCGATGCTGATTGAAGTATATATTGACTGGTTTCTTAATAGATCTAAATCTTCTTCCAGCTCCTCTCAAGGCTCGCCGTCTCAGTCATCCTCCCGCCACAGCCGTTCTGCCCGTCGTATTCAGGGTGGACCTGGGAGGAACCATGATGTGCTGATGGAGATTCAGTTCAGCAAGGTATCAGTATCATTCAGCTTCTGACTCGTATGCACTGTTCTTTGGTGCTGCTGCTGTTGCTATACAAACTGAAAGTTTTTGAAACACTTGTACGTTGCATTATGCGTCACATCGAGTCACAGAGATATACAGCATAGAAACAGACCCTTCGGTCCAGCACCACCATGCGACCAGATATCCTAAATTAATCTCGTCCCATTTGCCAGCATTTTGCCCATATCAATCTAAACCCTTCCTATTCATATATCCATCCAGATGCCTTTTAAATGTTGTAATTGTACCAGCCTCCACCACTTCCTCTGGCAGCTCATTTCACACACACACCACCCTCTACATGTAAAAGCTGCCCCTTAGGTCTCTTTTAAGTCTTTCCCTATCATCTTAAACCCTCTAGTTTTGGACTCCCCTACCCTGGGGAAAAGACTTGTCTATTTACCTTTTTCATGCCCATCGTGACCTTATAAACCTCTATAAGGTCACCTCTCAGCCTCCAGTGCTCGAGGGAAAATAGCCCCAGTCTATTCAGCCTCTCCCTGTAGCTCAAACCCTCCAACCCTGGCAACATCCTTGTAAATCTTTTCTGAACCCTTTCAAGTTTCACAACATCCTTCCTATAGCAGGGAGACCAGAATTGCAGGCAGTATTCCAAAAGTGGCCTATCGAATGTCCTGTACATCTGCAGCGTGTCCTCCCAACTTCTATACTCCATGGCAAGCATACCGACCGCCTTCTTCACTATCCTATCTACCTGCGACTCCACTTTCAGGGAACTATGAACCTGCACTCCAAGGTCTCTTTCTTTTGCAACACTCTCCATGACCTTACCATTAAGTGCATAAGTCCTGCCCTGATTTTCCTTTCCAAAATGCAGCACCTCACATTTATCTAAATTAAATTCCATCTGCCACTCCTCGGCCCATTGGCCCATCTGATCACGGTCCTATTGTACTCTGCGATAATCTTCTTTGCTGTCCACTGCACCTCCAATTTTAGTGTAATCTACAAATTTACTCACCATACCTCCTATGTCCACATCCAGATCGTTTATGTAAACGACGAAAAGCAGTGGACCCAGCACTGATCCGCTGGTCACAGGCATCCCATCTGAAAAGCAGCTCTCCACCACCCACCTCTGTCTTCTATCTTTGAACCATTCTGTATCCAAATAGCTAGTCCTCTCTGTATTCTGTGTGATCTAACCTTACTAACCAGTCTACCATGGGGAATATCGTCGAATGTCTTACTGAAGTCCATATTTCAAGATGATCAGAGGATTAGATAGGGTGGACAGTGGGAGCCTTTTTCCTCGGATGGTGATGGCTAGCATGAGGGGACGTAGCTTTAAATTGAGGGGTGATAGATATAGGACAGATGTCAGAGGTAGGTTCTTTAATCAGAGTAGTAAGGGCGTGGAATGCCGCCTGCAAAAGTAGTAGACTTGCCAACTTTAAGGGCATTTAAATGGTCATTGGATAAACATATGGATGATAATGGAATAGTTTAGGTCAGATGGGCTTCAGATTAGTTTCACAGGTCGGCGCAACATCGAGGGCCGAAGGGCCTGTACTGCGCTGTAATGTTCTATGTTCTATATACATCATGTTCACCACTCTGCCCTCATCAACCCTCTTCGTTACTTCTTCAAAAAACTCAATCAAGTTAGTGAGACACGATTTCCCACGCACAAAGCCATGTTGGCTATCCCTAATCGGTTCTTGCCTTTCCAAGTACATGTAAATCCTGTCCCTCAGGATTCCCTCCAACAACTTGCCCACCATCAATGTCAGGCTCACCGGTCTATAGTTCCCTGGTTTTTCCTTACCACCTTTCTTAAATATTGGCACCATGCTAGCCAAACTCCAGTTTTCCAGCACCTCACCTGTGGCTGTCGATGATACAAATATCTCTGCTGGGTCCCTTGCTATCTCTTCCTTAGCTTCCCATGGAGTTCTACAGTACACCTGATCAGGTTCCCAGGGATTTATCCACCTTTGTGTTTTAAGAATTTCAGTACAACTCCTCTGTAATGTGGACATTTTTCACTATGTTACTATTTATTTCCCCACGTTTCATATCTTCCATATCCTTCTCCACAGTAAACACTGATGCAAAATACTTGTTTAGTATCTTCCCCCATCTCCTGCAGTTCCACACACAGGTGGCCCTGCTGACCGGGGGGAGATAATGGCCTAGTGGTATTATCGCTGGATTGTTAATCCAGAGACCAACATGAAATTCTGGGTTCGAATCCTGCCATGGCAGATGGTGGCATTTGAATTCAATGAAAAATATCTGGAATTAAGAATCTAGTGATGACTACGAATCCATTGCCAACCGTCGGGAAAACCCATCTGGTTCACTAATATCCTTTAGGGAAGGAAACTGCCATCCTTACCTGGTCTGGCCAATTAAGAATGGGCAATAAATGCTGCCTAGCTAGCGACACCCTCATCCCATTAATGAAATAAAGGGGGAAAAAAAAAGATATAGCAGATATGGCCATCATTTTAATGTCTCATCTGAAAGAACATTAGAACTAGGAGCAGGAGTAGGCCATCTGGCCCCTCGAGCCTGCCCTGCCATTTAATAAGATCATGGCTGATCTTTGAGACTCAACTCCACTTACCCGCCCACTCACCATAACCCTTAATTCCTTTACTGTTCAAAAATTTATCTAGCCTTGCCTTAAAAACATTCAGCGAGGTAGCTTCAACCACTTCACTGGGCAGGGAATTCCACAGATTCACAACCCTTTGGGTGAAGAAGTTCCTCCTGACCTTAGTCCCACATCTGCTTCCCTTTATTTTGAGGCGATGCTCTCTAGTCCTAGTTTCACCTGCTAGCGGAAACAACCTCCTTGCCTCCACCTTATCCTATTCCCTTCATAATCTTATATGTTTCTATAAGATCTCCCCTCATTCTTCTGAATTCCAATGAGTATAATCCCAGCCTACTCAGTCTCTCCTCATAATCCAACCCTCTCAACTCTGGAATCAACCGAGTGAATCTCCTCTGCACTCCTTCCAGTGCTAGTATATCTCTTCTCAAGTATGGAGACCAAAACTGCACACAGTACTCCAGGCGTGGCCTCACCAGGACCCTATACAGCTGCAGCATAGCCTCCCTGTTTTTAAACTCCATCCCTCGAGCAACGGCAGACAAAATTTCATTTGCCTTTTTAATCACCTGCTGCACCTGCAATCCCACCTTCAGCGATTCATGCACAAGGACAGCCAAGTCCCTCTGCACAGCAGTGTGCTGCAATTTTTTACCATTTAAAACATCGTCCATTTGCTGTTATTCCTACCAAAATGGATGATCTCACACTTATCAACATTGTACTCCATCTGCCAGACCTTTGCCCACTCACTTAGACTATCTGTATCCCTCTGAAGACTTTCAGTGTCTTCTGCACACTTTGCTCTACCACTCACCTTAGTGTCATCTGCAAATTTTGACACACCACATTTAGTCCCCAACTCCAAATCATCTATATAAATTGTAAACAATTGAGGTCCCAACAGTGATCCCTGAGGCACACCACTAGCCACTGACCGCCAACCAGAAAAACACCCATTTACCCCTACTCTTTGCTTTCTACTGGTCAACCAATCCTCTATCCATGCCAATACATTACCTGTAATACCGTGGAACTTTATCTTATGTAGCAGCCTTTGGTGTGGCACCTTGTCAAATGCCTTCTGGAAATCCAGATACACCACATCCACAGGTTCCCCATTGTCCACCATGCAAGTAATGTCCTCAAAGAATTCCACCAAATTAGTTAAACATGACCTACCCTTCATGAACCCGTGCTGGGTGTTCCCAATGGGACAATTTATATCCAGATGTCTTGCTATTTCTTCCTTAATGATAGACTCAAGCATTTTCCCCACTACCCAAGTTAAGCTAACTGGCCTATAGTTACCTGCTTTTTGTCTACTTCCTTTTTTAAACAGTGGCGTCACATTGGCTGTTTTCCAATCCACAGGAACCACCCCAGAGTCCAGTGAATTTTGGTAAATAATTACTAGTGCATTTGCTATTTCCCCCATCCCGTCTTTTAGTACCCTGGGATGCATTTCATCAGGGCCAGGAGACTTGTCTACCTTTAGCCCCATTAGCTTGCCCAGCACTGCCTCTTTAGTGATGATAGTTTATAGGTCCTCACCTGCTATAACCTTTTTCCTGTTAGTTTTCGGCATGTTATTTGTGTCTTCCACTGTGAAGACTGACACGAAATAACTGTTTGATGTCTCAGCTATTTCCTCATTCCTAGTTATTAAATTGGCCTTCTCATCCTCTAAAGGACCAATGTTTACCTTCGCCACTCTTTTACGATTTACGTATTTATAGAAACTTTTGCTGCCTGTTTTTATATTCTGAGCTAGTTTACTCTCATAATCTGTCTTACTTTTCTTTATAACTTTTTTTGTGGCTTTCTGTTGGCCTTTAAAGATTTCCCAGTCTACTAGTTTCCCACTACTCCTTCGCTTTTTTACTCTGTGTTTTTTTTCAATCTGATACTTTCCTTTATTTCCTTAGACATCCATGGCTGGCGCTCTCTTTTCCTACAGTTCTTCCTTATTACTGGAATATACTTCTGCTGAGCACTGTGAAAATTTGTTTTGAAAGTCCTCCACTGTTCCTCAATTGACGCACCATAAAGTTTTTACTCCCATTCTACCTTAGCTAACTCCTTCCTCATTCCTTCATAGTCTCCTTTATTTAAGCACAGGACACAGGTACTGGATTTAACCTTCTTACGCTCCATCTGTATTTTAAATTCGACCACACTGTGATCGCTCCTTCCGAGAGGATCCCTAACTGTGAGATCATTAATTATTCCTGTCTCATTACACAGGACTAGATCTAGGATAGCTTGCTCTCTCGTAGGTTCCATTACATATTGTTCAAGGAAATTATCGCGGATGCATTCTATGAGCCCCTCCTCAAGGCTGACCTGGTTTGACCAATCGATATGTAGATTAAAATCCCCCATGATAATTGCTGTACTATTTTTACATGCATTAGCTATTTCTATGTTTATTGCCTGCCCCACCACGATGTCATTATTTGGTGGCCTGTAGACCACACCTATCAGTGACGACTTCGCCCTGCTATTCCTAATTTCCACCCAAATGGATTCAACGTTTTGTTCAGTAGAACCTATATCATCTCTCACTACTGCCCTGATATCATCCTTAAAAGTCAGAGCAACACCACCTCCCTTACCTTAATGTCTGTCCTTCCGAACAGTGTGATACCCCTGGATATTTAACTCCCAGTCATGATCATCCTGTAACCATGTCTCTGTAATGGCCACTAAATCATGCCCATTTGCCATGATTTGCGCCATCAACTCATCCACCTTGTTTCGAATGCTCCGAGCGTTCAGATAAAATGCCGTTATGCCAATTTTTGCACCTTCTTTTTGGGTCCTATTACCTCCATTACTAACAGCTCTTGAGTTCTCCTTCCCTTTAATTTTTTCCTGATTTTCAATGGACTTGAAGCTTCCTCGTCACCTGCTAACCTGCTGCTTTGCCTTACATTAATTGTTATTCTCCCTCTACGCTCACTTCTCCCTTCCCCTCTATTTACGAGTTTAAAGTCCTATTAACCACCCTATTTACCCTTTTTGCCAGAACACTGGACCCGGCCCTGTTCAGGTGGAGTCCATCCCAGCGGTATAGATCCCTCCTGTCCCAGAACTGATGCCAGTGCCCCATGAAAAGGAAACCCTCTTTCACACAACACTGTTTTAGCCGCGTGTTTACTTCCCTGATCCTCGCCTCCCTATGCCAATTTGCACATTGCTTGGGCAGCAATCCAGAGATTATGACCCTTGAAGACCTGTTTTTTAATTTTGTTCCTAGCTTTTCATAATCCCGAAACAGGTCTTTTTCCCTAGTCCTGCCTATGTTATTGGTACTTACATGGACCACAACAACTGGATCCTCCCCCTCTCTCTCTAGTATCCTCTCAAGCTGGTCAGAGATGTCTCGCACCCTGGCACTGGGCAGGCAACACACCATGCGGGATTCTCTATCCTGCTGGCAAAGGATACTGTCTATCCCCCTGATGATGGAATCCCCTACAACTTTTTGCTCCCCACTCTTGAATGGCCTCCTGGACCATGGTGCCATGGTCAGTTGACTCATCCTTCCTGCAGGCCTGTCCCTCATCCACGCAGGGAGCAAGTGCCTCATACCTGTGGGACAATGTCAAGGGCTGTGGCTCCTGTGTTCCTGTCTGCAGGGTCCCTCTACCTACCTCACACGCAGTCACACACTGCTGTCCCTGCCTGCCGATCGAATTAACGTTAGTTAATCTACCAGGTGTGACTGCCTCCTGGAACACAGCATCCAGGTATTTCTGCCCCTCCCAGACGTGCCGCAGTGTTTGGAGTTCGGATTCCAGCTCATCAATTTTGAGCCGGAGCTCCTCAAGCAGCCAACACTTGCTGCAGATGTGGTCACTGCCGTTCTCAATGGGATCAGCTAGCTCCCACATCATACAGCTACAACACATCACCTGGCCTGCCATCTCTACTTAGCCAATTATTTAAAATGAATTCGTTTTTTTTTTTAGTTTCGCAGTGTTCACTGCACCAGTAAGTTTACTCCGTTATATACTCAAACAGACTCCGGGTTTGCTTTCCGACCCGCTCCCAGAGGATTTGGCGTCAAGATGACCGCCCCGAAAGATAACAAAGAGATGAGAAAAAAAAATGCAAATAGCTTACCTGCTCACCACACTTAGTCGTTATTATTAGGTTAGAGGAGGTGGAAGGGTGGGAGACACTATGCGTGTAGTGTCTCCGGTATCAGTTAACTCCCAAATTTATTGGGTGGAAGCTTACCTTCCCAGGCTGCCCTCGCGCTTCCTCCCGGACTCCCGCCGCTGAAACAACTGAATGAGGTTTCTCTCGACAGCACTCCCTCAGAATTGCACTAACAGTATCAACCTGAATTTTTTTGCTCTGATCTCTGGAGTGGTATTTGAACCCACAATCTTCATTCTGACTGAGACACTGGCTCCTCCCACTAAGCCAAACTTGACAGCTTTTATCTTGGAGTTCATTCTATACATTTGTCGCTCTATTGATAAGTATTCTCCTGATATCAGGCCTAAATTTATATTTTACTAGTTTGCATGTATTTCTTTGCCCTGTTCTTGACATTTAAGATAATATTCTGGATTTACTTTCCCTGTTCTTCTAAGAATGTACTGCACCTTATTTTCAAACTAAAAAGTTTCTCCAAGTGGTTTCTCAAATCTCAGACCCTGACCCTGTCGGTCACCCTGCTTTTCTGCCCTGCCTCTGGTACTTGAATATCCTTCTGTCTCAGCGACTGGAACTAAACACAGGTTCAAGGTGGGATTGATCAGAACTGGGCGCCTTGCTCAAGATGAGTCTTATTAAACTTTACAGTCATTTGGTTATAGCTTCCCTGACTTGTGTCATACTCCTTGAACTGTTGTTTTGTTAACGTTGTTCTGTGTCAATTGCATATGTTGAACGTCAAGTCGGAAAAGGACATCACGGATGCTTTCAGCCTCATCACAAACCTTTAACGATGTCACACCAACTTCCCAATGCATGAAAGTGCCAGTATTTGATTCATCACTCCATCCATGCAACCTGTGCTACAATTTAAATAAGTGTTTTCACTTGATTTTAGTTCAGTAGCAATCCTTTTGAATGAACGACCTTTCAGTTTAGTTTGAAATTGGTTCACCATTTGATGTCAGATAACATATTTTCTTTTGAAAGGTGAAATTTCAGCACGAAGTGTACCCTCAGACAGGTTATGATGAAGATTCAAGTTCAACAGAGCATCCCATTTCACGACAAGTCTTCATCGTTCAAGATCTCGAGATCAGAGACCGTCTTGCCACATCCCAGATGAACAAATTCCTCTACTTGTATTCGAGCAAAGAGTTCCCAAGAAAGGCTCATTCTAATATGGTGAGGTCCAGTTTTGGAAGGAGGAAAGTGAATTAAAAAACTAGTGGGGTGAGGTGTCCTTCGAATGCTTCAGCAGCTCATCTACCTAAACCACTTGGTGTTGGTTGGAAGTGTTATAAATGGAGCTCAAGGAATGGGTGCACTGAATATTGTCTCTGTCAGAGTTGTTTAAAGCAGTTAATCCTTGGAGTGTGTACAGTGCAGATTCACCAGAATAATAGCAGGGCTGTTTTCAAAGACTAGACTTTTATTCCATGAGTTTAAAAGTTAAGTCTGATCCAACTGAAGTGTTAAAAGAATTTGTGGGTGGAGCAGATTCGATGGGCCAAATTTTCTCTTCATTTTTGTTCACGTGATTAGATAATGAAAAGCCACCTGCCTGTATACATATTTTTGATCAACCTGTTCAGATGTGTTACGATATACCTCTTGAAAAGGTGGCCCAATGATAGGGGCAAGAAACTTTTCTCAACAAAGCCTGCAGTTGAAGTCTGAAGTGCTCTCTGTCAAAATGGTGAGGGTCAGTTGAAAATCTCAAAACTGAGATTGTAGATGTTTGTTTGGCGAGGGTTACACAGCCAAAGCGGGTCAGTGGAACTGAGATACAGATCAGTCATTGCCTCATTGAATGACAGAAGAGGTTCAAGGGCTCGTGTGACCTTTACTTGTTCCTACGTTCCACTGGTTGCATGGCTTGCTATTTTTGCTTATTTTGGGATGAAATTGGGTTTGATATCAGACCTGCATTCTGTTTGCTATTTGCAGCCAAGACAACAATTGTGTTCTTTCTTTATTATTTGTGGGATGTGGTCATTGCTGGCTAGCCAGCATTTAGTGTGGTTAGAATTGACCTCATTGTTACCCGAGTAGCAGGCAGTAAACCCCATGAGGTGAGAGCCGGAGCAGAGTAGATTCTGACACCCTTCAGTCACTCATGGATGAATAATATAACTGTGACTGAGGTTGCAGAAATATCTAACAATGTGGAACATATTCCAGCTTTAACCGGGGCTTTGATGGGAGAGTCAGTGCCTGAAGGAACTGTACTCCCCAATCAGGTTTTCAAAAAACAATAATTGCACTCCATAAGTGATCAGTGGAGCTCCAGAACACACACAGTGACACACAGAATAAAAGGGAATCCATTCAGTTCCTCAAACCTACTATGCTCTATAATGAGATCAACTCCATTTAATCAGCTTTTCTCCTTATCCTTTGAAACTTTTAACGTAGAAATATAGAGAACAGCAGCAGGAATAGGCCATTCAGTTCCTCAAGCCTACTTCTCCATTGAGTATGATCATTGAGCTCAATACCCTAATTACCCTTCCCCACATCCTTTGATCCCTTTAGCCACAAAAACTATCTCTAATTCCTTCCTGAGAACACACAATGCTTTGGCCTCAGCCACTTTCTGTGGTAGTGGATTCCACAGATTCACCACTTGCAGAATGAAAAAATTTCTCCTCATCTTAGTCCTAAAACGTTTATTCATTATCCTTAAATTATAATCCCTGGTTCTGGACTCCCCTTCCTGCATCTAACTCGTCTCGTCCTGTTAGAATCCTGTCAGTTTCTATGGAATCTCTCCTCATTCTTCTAAACTCCAGTGAATACAATCTCAACCGACTCAATCTCTCTTCATATGTCAGTCCTGCCATCCCAGGAATCATAGAAACACAGTTTTGAAAGCTCCAAATGACCCATAGCATCCACAGTCTTTTGAAAGAGTGCATTCTTGATTTGTGCTACCCTTTGTGTGGAAACGTTGACCGAAAGAAGTATGAACATGTGGACTGCAGCAGTTCAAGAAGGCAGCTCACCACTTTTCTCGAGAGCAACATGGGATGGGCAATAAAATGCTGGCCAGCCACTGACTCCCAGATTCCATGAGGTGAATAAAGAAAACAATAGCACAGCCCACCATGTCTGTGCTTACCATCATGCCATTCTAAATTAATCCAACACGCCTGCACATGATCTATTATCCTCTTTTCACTGCCTATTCATGTGTCAGTCTAAATGCCTCTTAAATGTTGCTATCATATCTGCTTCTACTACCTCTGCTGGCACCGGATTCCAGGCACCTAACACCCTTTGTGTAAAAAAAAACTTATCTTGTACATTTTAAAATTTGCCCCCTCTCACCTTAAACCTAGCCCCCCCACCTAGTATTTGACATTTCCCACCCTGGAAAAAAGACTCTGACTACCTACCTAATCCATGCCTCTTATAATTTTATATACTTCTATAAGAAATTCCTTCTTGGTATGTGAATATCACTGATATGGCCAGGATTTGTTGCCTATCCTTAATCCTGAGCCAGTGTGGGGAGCAGCCTAGAATTGAGTACTTGCTCAGACATTTCAGAATCAGCTGCATTGTTGTGGAACTGGAGTCATATGTAGGCCAGACCAGTAAGGACAGCAGATTTCTTTCCCTTAGGCATGTTAGTGAACAGTTGAATTTTTATGGCAATCTGTTAGTTTATGATCACAATGAATTCTAGATTGATTAATTAATTGAATTTAAATTCCTTCAGCTGCCATGATGGTATTTGAACTCCTGCCATGATGGTATTTGAACTCCTGTCTCTGAAGCAGTGGTCCTGTTTCAATCCCTTTTGTAACTTTGAGTACTTTAATTAGAACATCTTTAAGTCTTCTACACTGATGGAATATAAGCTATGAGGTTGTAGACTTGCTCGCCAAGCCGGTGTGTTTGATTACAGACATTTTGTCACCCTGCTAGGTAACATCGTCAGTGCGCCTCTGGTGAAGCATCAGTGTTCTGTCCCATTTGTTATTTATATGCTTCAGTTTGCTGGGGTGGTTGGCATCACTTCTGCTTCTGTTTTTCAAACCTGACATACAAACCACTGAAAGGCAGAACTGGAAGTGATACCAACCACCCCAGCAAACCGAAGCATATAAATAACAAATAGGACAGTACACCGACTCTTCACTGGAGGCGCACTGACGGTGTTACCTAGCAGCGTGACAAAACATCGGCGACCAAACCCACCAGCTCGGTGAGCAAGTCTACAACCTCATCCACAACCCAAGCTACAAATCTTCTCAAAAACTTTGAGTATAAGCCATGTTTATGCGCATCGTATTGCCTTTGTAATACAAAGCGTGACAGTAACCTTTCAATATCTCTTCTTCAGCTAACTATTAAGGCATTACACGTGAGACCAGATTCCACTCAGATGCCTCGTGAGTGCTGTTTACGCATCACACTAATGCCCCTTCGACTAAACATCGATCAGGTTAGTAAAAAGGGAGGGGAGAGATGCCCATGCCCTAATCCTATTCTTTCCACCAGCCCATGTAGGAGTTCATTCTGAGCTAATCTATGAGGAAGGTTTTTCCTGAACCAATGTAAAGCCCTTGGGTTCACCAGCTTGGCCCTGTATAGTCAGTCTATGTACAACAGTTGTGTGTAGGATGATGGATAGGGATGTGTGCCAGCTCTTGCTCACTATGCTAACAGACTTAGCACACTTTTGATCCTCCTGATTTTTGTTTTGTAAGCTCTTTCTGATAGATTTTCGGTTTCCCTCTGTCCACATTTAGGATGCATTATTTTTCTTGAAGGACTATTTTACCAGCCTGGCTGCCGAGGTAGAGCTGTTAATTCCTCCAGATCCTGTACAAGAGGGTGAGTATCAATATCTGGCGGTCGGATTAAAGACAGAGTTCCTAAACACAGCTGTCAGGAATGAAAATGGTTGGAGGAGAGGAAAGAAATGTCAAATGTCCTAAAGCTACTTTAAACTTAATGAAGTGGTTTGAATGTATTTGCCATTGTAATACAGGATATACAGCAGGTAATCTATGCACAGTAAGGTCCCATTAAAATCTTTCACTGAATCCCCCTCCCCAACTCTCATTTGATCCTCACCCTGCTCTCAAGGGCTTGCTTGCGGCCTTCAATCTCCTAACTGAGGCCTAGCCCCATCCATTCTGTTCCATGTTCAGTTTCAGGGTCTTATACCATTCTTTGGAACTCATCCTAATTTTAATTCAGTTTCTTAAAATTTTATCTTGCTAGGACCTCTTAGATCGTTGTACAAATAGAGTTGTTTGTTAATGTCCTTTAGGAAAAGGGATCTACTGTACTTACCCAGCCTAGGACCATAATTGACTGTGGTCCCTGCACAAATGTGGTTAACTGCCCTCTTGAGTGACCAAGGAAAACAACAAGCTGTGTCAATGGGGAATGAGTATTGAATGCTGACCTTACCATTGCTGCCAATATCCTGAAAATGTTTTTTTTAAAAGGATTCTGTGTGAGGCTGAGCCCTATATTTGAGAGAGAATTTTTTTTTAAGCTGAACACAGTCAGAAAACGATAAGTCCCTGTCAATGCTGTTTGGGTTGAACGTGGGGCAAAAGTTGGTGAAGCAGAGGTTGATGGTGGTAAGAAATCTTCCTCTTCTGATTGCTGAGTATTGGATAGAAAAAGAAGCAAAATAAAAAGCAATTGGTGGGAACAGATCTGTATCCATATTTTCTTGGCTGCTTGTCATGTTTATTCCCCATGAAGTTTAGGGACATTATTTGAGATTCACTTACTTGAGATATAGGAAAGCAGCTTGTGTTACCATTACTGCATGAATTACATTTTCTGTATCTCTTGTCCCCAGTGAGAAAAACTCCTGGAACAGACATCAGCAGTAGCCTTTCCAAAAATGGAACCAGTGCTACAGACCATGGACCCATTATTACTGTACCAGGTCACAGCAAACACAGGCTGGATCCTTTGACTGCTGCGAGCAGAGTGCCAGTCAGTGAGCCAGAGGGTGTCTCAGTGCCATTCGGGGACCAGCCAATCTTCTTCCGGTAAGCCTCGCAACGGGGTGGTGTCAAGCATTTCTGATACTCTTATTATTTGAGTACTAAGCTGTAAGAAAAACCAAGCCAAGCAATAGAACATAGAACTGTACAGGCCCTTTTGGCCTACCATGTCTGTGCCAACCATGATGCCATGCCAAAATAATCCTATCTGAGTGCCTCTTAAACATTGCTATCGTCTGTGCTTCTACCACCTCCTTTGGCGGCACGTTCCAGGCATCTACCACCGTCTATATTAAAAAAAAAAACTTACCTCACACAATCCTTGCAGCTTAAACCCATGTCCCCTATTATTTGACATTTCCACCCTAGGAGAAAGACTCCGACCATCCATCCTATCCATGCCTGTCATAATTTTATATATTTCTATCAGGTCGCCCCTCAGTCTCTGACGCTCTAGCAAAAACAATCCATGTTTGTCTAACCTCTCCTTATAGCTAATATACTCCAATCCAGGCAACGTCCTGGTAAACAGCTTTTGCACCCTCCCCAAAGCCTCCACATCCTTCCTATAATAGTGTGATGACCAGAACTGTGCACACTACTCCAAATGTGGCCTAACTTAAGTCTCATACAGCTGTAACATGACTTGCCAACTTTTATACTTAGTGCTCCAACTAATGAAGGCAAGTATGCTGTATGCCTTATTTATCACCTTATCCTGTCTTGTTGCCACTTTTAGGGAGCTATTAACTTAAATTCCAAGATTCCTCTGTATATCAATGCTTCCAAGGATCCTATAATTTTACTGTATGTTTTACTCTTGAATTTAACCTGCTAAAATGTATCATCTCACACTTGTCTGGATTAAACTTCATCTGCTGTTTCTTCACCCAACTTTCTAAGTGGTCCATATCCTGCTGTATCCTTTGATAACCATCCTCACTATCTACAACTCCAAATTTTGTCATCTGCAGACTTATTAATCAGACCACCGACATTTTCATCCAAATCATTTATATATACATTACAAACAGCAGAGGTCCCAGTACTGATCCTTGTTGAACACCACTGGACACAGACCTCCAGTCAGAAACAGCACCCCTCCACCACTATCCTTTGTCTTCTATGACCAAGTGAATTTTGTATCTAACCTGCCAAATCACCATGGATCTGATATGATGTAATCTTCTGGATCAGCCGACCGTGAGGGACTATGTCAAATGCTTTAATAAAGTCCATGTAGACTACATCCCTTTTGACATCCCTATCCTCATCAGTCATCATTGATACTTCCTCAAAAAATTAAAACAAGTCTGTGAGACGAGACTTCCCTCACATGAAGCCACGCTGACTATCCTTAATAAGTCCATTCTTCTCCAAAGGCAAGTAAATCCTGTCCCTAAGAATCTTATTTCTAAGTTCTATCCTCTGGCCTTGCTGTATTAGCCCTCTGAGATGTCCTCTTTTAGTACAACTGTGACATTCTCCTTAATCAATAATGCAACTCCCTGCAACTCTTCTACATCCCTCTCTCTCTTGCCTGAAACATCTAAACCCTGGAACCTTGAACTGCCAGTCCTGCCCTTCTCTCAGCTAAGTTTCTGTAATAGTTGTAATATCATTGTCCTATGTACTAATCCAGATTCTAAGTTCATTTGCCTTACCTGTTGTATTCTTTGTATTAACATAAATACATTTCAGTCCTGCTGTGTTCATTAACTTGGCTCTGCCTGCTCATTTCTAGAGAAGGAGAATTATGAAGCAGAGACCTTATGTTAGACTGGTATAGAATCTTACTTAGAGGCTACACCTTGTATACTGTGAATAATTCTGGCCAGTATATTACAAAAATTATATTGAGGCACTGGATACAAGAAATAATTCACAAGGCTAACTAATGGAAGGCAGAGAGTTTGAATAAGGGGGTCATTTTCAGGATGAGATTTGTGCTTGGGCCACAGTTATTTACAATATATATAATGATTTTGATGAGGAACATTAACGTACTATTGCCAGGTTTGCAGATGACAGAAACAAAGGTGAGAAGGCAGATATTGAGGGTAACAGAGTGCGTTTGCAGAAGATTTAGACAGGTTAAGGTGAGTGAGCAAAAACTTGGGAGGATTAAATATAATATGGGGAAATGCAAGGTAATGCAGTTTGGCAGGAAGAATGGAGGAGCTGATATTCTTTAAGTAGAGATAGACTTCAGAAAGCTCAGCACAGAGGGATTTGGGAGTCCTCTTCCATGAATTACAAAAAGCTAGCATCCGAGTTCATTGGGTAACAGCGAAGGCAAATGGAATGTTGAACATAGAACATTACAGCGCAGTACAGGCCCTTCTGCCCTCGATGTTGCACTGACCTGTGAAACCAATCTTTATTGACCTTTATTTCAAAGGGTATAGAGTATAAAAATAGGGAAGTCTTGCTAGAACTATACAAGGCACTAGTCAGACCACAGCTGGAATACTGTCAAAAGTTTGTGTCCCTTATCGAAGGAAAGATATAATAGCATTAGAGGCAGTCCAGAGAAGGTTCACTAAGTTGATCCCAGGTATAGAGGATTTGTCTAATGAAGAATGGTTGAGTAGATTAGGCCTGTACTTATTGAGGCTCGGAAAAATGGGGGTGACCTTATTGAAAGATAAAAGACCATATTGAAGATTCTTAGGGGATTTGACAGGTTCGGTGCTGAGAGGTTGTTTTCCCCTTGTGGAAGTATCTGGGACCAGAGAACATAATTCTGAAGTAAAGGGTTGCACTTTAAGACAAAGATGAGAATTTCTTCCCACGGAGAGTAGCGAATTTGTTGAATCCTTTACCACAACAGCTGTCAAGGATGGATCATTTAAATATATTCACGGCTGAGAAAGATAGATCCTTAATCATGAAGGGAATCGAGAGCTATGTGAAAAAGACAGGAAAGTAGAGTTGAGGATTTCACATCAGCCATGAGCTCATTGAATCTTGGAGTAGACTCACTCGTCCTAATCGTCTACGTCTGCTCCTTCACCTTATAGTCTTTTGCTTGGGCTCTTTAGAGAAGGACAGTCTAAGGGTGACCTGCTGGTGGTCTTCAGCAGAGCCGTTCTGGTTGTGTGCTTGTCTTTCAATTAAACAACCCTGTGGAGAGATACATTTTAGTCATCATAGTAAATTGTTTGCGTGCTTGTGTGTGTGAACGTTAATTAGTAAGCATACGCATTCAGAGCAGGAGTAGGCTATTCCGCTCCTTGAACCCACTCTGCCATTCAATAAATAGTGGCTGACCTAATTGTAACTTCAAAATAACATTTACACCTATCCCTGATAACCTTTCACTTCTTTGCTTAACAAGAATCTATCGAACTCGGCCTTACAAATATTCAAGGACTCTGCTTCCACCACCTTTTGAGAAGAGCGTTCCAAGAGACTTTTTCCTCATCTCTATGAAATGGGCAAACCCTGAATAATGGCCTCTAATTCTAGTTTCCCCCAAAGAGGAAACTTCCTCTCTATATTTACCTTGTCAAGACTCGTCAGGATTTCAAATGTTTCAACCAAATCAACCCTTACTCTTCTTAACTGAAATTGAGCATGTGGCTTGGCCGTCTGTTTTCAAAAGGCCTCAACTGTATTTGCTGACAGTGAATTCCATTTTCATTCCAGGGAATTTCGCTTCACGTCAGAGGTGCCAATCCGACTGGATTATCATGGCAAGCACATGTCCATGGATCAAGTAAGTTGAGAGAATTTGGGATTAATGTTTAGTTTGTGCTATGTTTGTATGGTAGAATTCATTTGTTGAACAAATATGGAACAATTGTAGTTCAGTCTCATCTATTATATTTGAGATTATTCGGTGTTTCTAATTTGTATTACTCAGTGGGGAAGTACATCTACAGTTGAAGATCTGATGTCACCACCATGGTAGCTCCAGGTGAAGACAACTCCTCCCCCTCTGCTCCCAAAAGCAAATAGAGACCACATGCCTTTCCAGCCGTTATCCGTCCTTTTAGGTGTCAATAGTGCAAAAGATGGGCGACACGGTGGCTCAGTTGGTTAGCACTACTGCCTCACAGCGCCAGGGACCCAGGTTCGATTCCAGCCTTGGGCGACTGTCTGTGTAGAGTTTGCACGTTCTGCCGTATTTGTGTGGGTTTCCTCCTATTGTCCAAAGATGTGCATATAGAATTGCCCATAGTGTTCAGCAATGTGCAGGCTAGGTGTGTTAGCCATAGGAAATGCAAGGTTACAAGGAAAAGGGTAGGGGAGCGGATCTGGGTGGAATGCTCTTCGGAGGGTCAGTGTGGGCTTGATGGGCCGAAAGGCCAGCTCCCCTACTATAGGGATTCTGTGTCATACTTTCGAAAGTTATGGGGAGAAAACAGGAGATTTACACTGGATAATGATGCTAGTTAATGAGCTAGTGTAGGCCAAATGACCATCTCCTCTGCTATAACACTTCTGTGATGTAGATCAACCTTTGTTTCATTGAATGAGAGAGCAGGCTTGAGGGGGTAAACAGTATTCAGTATAACACCTTCCCTGATCTCGGGATATTGCAAAGCCAGTGAAATATCTTTCAAAAATATATGGTGTTCTAGTCTGGGAAATGTGGTTGTCAATTTGCACACAGCAAGCTCCACCACAAATTACAGTGAGATAAATAACCAGATGATATGTTTTTACTGATGTTTGTTGAGGAATAGATATTGACTGGGGAGAACCCTCTTGCTTGTCTTTTGAGATGCTGAAGTTTATATCAGGGGAGGCGATGGCCTAGTGGTATTATCGTTGGACTGTTAATCCGGAGACCTAGATAACGTTCTAGGGAACCTGGGTTCAAATCCTGCCACAGCAGATGGTGGAATTTGAATTCAATAAATATCTGGAATTAAGAACCTAATGGCAACTGTGAATCCATTGTCAATTGTCAGAAAAACCAATCTGGTTCACCAATGCCCTTACCTGGTCTCGCCTACATGTGATTCAAGACCCAATATGGTTGACTCTTAACTGCCCTTTGGGCAATTAGGGATGGGCAATAAATGCTGCCTAGCCAGCGACACCCTCATCCCATGAATGAATAAAGAAAAAAAATCCACCTGAGGAAGTAGAGTGCACCTAGTTTCATTTAGTGCATGGCACCTCCAGTGATACAGCATCTCAGTACTGGGATGAATATCACCTGAGTTTCCAGGCTAAAGACTTTGAAATGGGGCTTAAATTCACAACTTTCAATCCCGTTAGGATGCAACCTGCTGAGCTGATTAAACAAGTGAACAGTTGCACATGGGAAAGAGTGAGTTAGAGCAAGGACGTAGAATCACAGAATGGTTAGAGCACAGAAGGAGTCCATCGTATCCCTGCAGGGTCTCTAAGAGAGTACGCTGCCTTGTCTTTTCCCTATAGGCCTGGAAAATATTCAGATAATTATCAAATCCTCTTTTGAAACCTAAGATTAAATCTTCCTCAATCACAGTCGGGCAGTGTATTCCAGATCCTAACCACTTGCTGCATGAAAAGAAAATTTCCTCATGTTAGCACTGCTGCCGCACAGCGCCAGGGACCCAGGTTCAATACCACCCTTGCTGGCACATTCTCCCCGTGTCTGCGTGGGTTTCCTCCGGGTGCTCCGGTTTCCTCCCACCATCCAAAGATGTACAGGCTAGGATTCGCCATGCTAAATTGCCCATAATTGTTCAGGAATGTGTAGGTTAGGTGGATTTTAGGGGGATGGGTCTGGATGGGATGCTCTGAGGGTAAGTGTGGACTTGTTGGGCTGAAGGGCCTGTTTCCACACTAGGGATTCTATGAAATGTCTTCTCAGCCTTCTCTTTAAGGAGAACATTTCCAGCTTTTTCATTCTGTCTATTTAACTGAAGCTACTTGTCCCTGGAACCATGCTTGTTAATTGTTGTACATACTTGCTAATGCCTTCACATCCTTCCTGAAATGTGATGCTCAGAATTGTACATAATACTCCAGTCAAGGCTGAATCTGTATTGTAAGGGTTCACTATAATTTGGTGCCTTTATCCAGTCTTCCTCTGTCTATCCAGCCCAGGATCCCGTTTTGACTTATTAACCACAGTCACAATCTACCCTGCCACCTTGAACAATTTGTACATATAGACCTCAGGTCTCTCCCCGCCCCCCCCCCCCCCCCCCCCCCCCCCACCAACATTTGGATCTGTGTTCTTTATTGTATTACCCCTCCTCATTGTTCTACCAAAATGAATCAATCTAACCCTGAATTCGCTATTTGTTTAGTTTAATTTTCTGATCAGTATAAAGCTGGAAGCAGATATCTTGTACATCATGCCCTGATCATTGAAGCAGATGAATGTGAACTTTAGCTGTAGTCACTGGAGAAAACTCATTCCTGGTCAAGGACTTACGAAAATGTTCTTTTGGGTTCAATGCAGCCTGATCACGAAGTCCACAAAGCTCTTATCTCCATATTTCTATCTTACAGGGTACCTTAGCAGGGATCCTAATTGGACTGGCTCAACTGAACTGCTCAGAGTTGAAGTTGAAAAGGTTGTGTTACAGACATGGGTAAGAGTGCAGAGTGTCCGAATAATATCACTCCATCTAATACTGCCCTCACCATTCTGAATGAATCTTACAGTGCCGAGATGTACCTCTTGGCTAGGATCAGAAGGATACCCTCTGACTTCCTTTTTTTGTGGGGTTGAAGGGAGTGTCACCTCATTGCCGAGTGGAGGAGATGGTAGTGACTGCTTATGGGGACCTTTCAGAATCTAATTTGCTTCTTGGAGGCTTTTGCACTGTGGTATTCAGTCGTCTATGCAGTGGTGGAAATCGTGGGGTCAAGAAGCCACATCATCACCTTTTAGGTCGACCAATGTAGTTGCAGTCTCCGTCAACTGTCTTCAGCCTCGAAGTTTGGTCTGCTAATCTCTGTGATTCCCAACTCAAACTTCCAACTGGGGTCTGGGCATTCCCAGTTCCTTCCTTTTCCTATCAGGGCTAGAATTCAACTCCCACCCAGTCAAACCCATCATTGAACCTGGAACAAGAACAAAAACAAAGTTGCTGGAAAAGCTCAGCAGGTCTGGCAGCATCTGTGGAGGAGAAAACACAGTTAATGTTTCGGGTCCGGTGACCCTTCCTCAGAACTGATGGTGGCTGGGAAAACGTCAGTTTATATGCAGAAAATAGGGAGGTGGGTGGGGTAGGGAGGAAACGATAGGATAGAGCCCAAAGAGAGAGAAAGACAGTTGGACAGACAAAGGAGTTGCTAATGATCAGGCTGGGAGGGTGAATAGTTGTTAATGGGGACTGTTAGTGACTAACAACAGGGGTGTGTAATGGCAGGCTATGTGATAACAAGGCCTGGCGTTTGGGGTGGGGTCTGGGACATGGGAGAGTTTAGGCCCTAAAATTATTGAACTCAATATTGAGTCCGTAGGGTTGTAGGGTCCCCAAGCGGAAAATGTTGTTCCTCCAGCTTGCGCTGGGCTTCACTGGAACACTATAGCAAGCCGGAGACAGAGATGTTGGCCAGTGAGCAGGGTGGGGCATTGAAGTGGCAGGCAACGGGTAGTTCAGGATCTTTTTTGCGAGCAGAACGTAGATGTTCTGTGAAGCAGTCGCCAAGTCTACGCTTCATTTCCCCAATGTAGAGGAGACCATATTGTGAGCAGCGAATGCAGCAGACTAGATTCTTGGAAGTGCAGGTGAAGTGTTGCTTCACCTGGAAGGTATGTTTGGGCCCTTGGATACTGGGGAGGGTGGAAGTAAATGGGCAGGTATTACACCTTCGCTGGTTACAGGAGAAGGTGCTGTAGGGCTGTGGGAAGGTGTTGGGGGTGAAGGAAGTGTGGACCAGGGTGTCCCGGAGGGAATGGTCCCTGCAGAAGGCAGACAAGGGAGGGGAGGGGAATATATGTCTGGTGGTGGCATCTTGCTGGAGGTGGCGGAAATGGCATCTGATGATCTTCTGGATGTGGATGCTGGTGGGATGGTAGGTGAGGATAAGGGGTACCCTATCGCTGTTGCAGGAGGGAAGAGAACATAGAACATAGAACATTACAGCGCAGTACAGGCCCTTCGGCCCTCGATGTTGCGCCGACCTGTGAAACCAATCTGAAGCCCATCTAACCTAAACTGTTCCATTATCATCCATATGTTTATCCAATGACCATTTAAATGCCCTTAAAGTGGGCGAGTCTACTATTTTTGCAGGCAGGGCATTCCACGCCCTTACTATTCTCTCAGTAAAGAACCTACCTCTGACATCTGTCCTATATCTATCACCCCTCAATTTAAAGCTATGTCCCCTCGTGCTAGCCATCACCATCCGAGGAAAAAGGCTTCCACTGTCCACCCTATCTAATCCTCTGATCATCTTGTATGTCTCTATCAAGTCACCTCTTAACCTTCTTCTCTCTAACGAAAACAGCCTCAAGACCCTTAGCCTTTCCTCATAAGACCTTCCCTCCATACCAGGCAACATCCTGGTAAATCTCCTCTGCACCCTTTCCAATGCTTCCACGTCCTTCCTATAATGCGGTGACCAGAACTGTACGCAATACTCCAAGTGCGGCCGCACCAGAGTTTTGTACAGCTGCAACATGACCTCATGGCGCTGAAACTCAATCCCTCTACCAATAAAACCTAACATACTGTACGCCTTCTTAACGACGCTATCAACCTGGGTGGCAACTTTCAGTGATCTATGCACATGGAC
>NC_063339.1:1934616-1981736 GCF_021869965.1 Rhincodon typus
CTGCTCCTATGATGCTGCTTGGCCTGCTGTGTTCATCCAGCCCTGCACCTTGTTGTCGCGGATTCTCCAGCATCTGCAGTTCCTACTATCTCTCTACATTATTTGGGCAGGTTGCCCGTTGCCGTGGTGACCAAGCGGCGCTGCCGTTGCCCGTTGCCGTGGTGACCAAGCGGCGCTGCCGTTGCCCGTTGCCGTGGTGACCGAGCGGCGCTGCCGTTCCCCGTTGCCCTGGTGACCGAGGGGCGCTGCCGTTCCCCGTTGCCCTGGTGACCGAGCGGCGCTGCCGTTGCCCGTTGCTGTGGTGACTGGGAGACCGCGGCCTTCCCTCTCGGTGGCTGCCCGGGCCCGGGGAATGGCGAGGGGCCAAGACCTCAAATTAACCCAGGGCCTTCCGTCTCTCGCCTTTGAGGTACCGCTTACCGAGGAGGAAACAGACTTAAGCGAATACCTTCGGATCCGGACATGGACCCTGACCGTCTGCGCCTGTGCACACGCCGCCTTCTACTGCCGGCTACTGACAGCGGTCAGGTAATCAGAGCTATCCCTAACCCAACACTAAACAAATTGATGGAAAATGTGTCGAGGGAAAAGTCAGAGTTAACGTTGATGAAGGGTCTAGGCCCGAAACGCCGGCTTTCCTGCTGCTATAATGCTGCCTGACCTGGCGTGTTCCTCCAGCTCCACACTGTATCAATCCCTGATCCATATCAGGTGTCTCAGTGGTTAGCACTGCTGCCACACAGCCCCAGGGACTTGGGTTCACTTCCACCATTGCTTGACTGCCTGTGTGGTGCTTGCCTGTTCTCCCTGTGTCTATGTGGGTTTCCTCTGGTTTCCTTCCACAGTCCAAAAATGTGTGGGTTGGGTGGATTGGCCATGCTAAATTGCCCTTAGTGTCCAGGGATGTGCAGGCTAGGTGGATTGGCCATGGGGATGCTGTTTGGTGGGGTCTTGATGGGCTGAATGGCCTGCTACCACACTGTAGGGATCCTATGATTCAGCTGCTCTTCCCAAGACTGCAAGAAGCTACTGCATTCTGAGGAAGGGTCACTGGACACAAAATGTTAACTCTGATTTTTTTCTTCACAGATGCTGCCAGACCTGCTGAGCTTTTCCAGCAACTTCTGCTTTTGTTAGAAACTACAGAGAGTTGTGAACACAGCCCAGTCCATCACGCAAACCAGTCTTCTATCCAATGACTCCATTTAATACTTATCACTGCAGCAGGAAAGCAACCAACATAATCAAAGACCCCTCCTACCCTGATTATATTCTCTTCCACCCTCGTCCGAAGAAGGTATAAAAGTTTGAATACATCTACAAATAGATTCAAGAAAGCTTCTTCCTTGCTGTTATCAGACTTTTGAATTTTAAATTTAATGTTGATCATCCTCTCTGTGCACTTTGTGTGCAGCCGTAACATTGTATTCTTTGATCTGTTCTATTACCATCAATCATCATAGAATCTTTACAGTGTGGAAATAGGCCCTTCGGCCCAACAAGTCCACACCGAACCTCAGAGCAGGAGGCAGTCAGGAAGGGAACTGGAAATTGTCAATATGGCAGAAGGCATCAGAGGTGGGCAGGGTCTGGACAAAGGGAGACAGGATGGAGTCAAGATAGGAAGAAATGACCTTGGTGGGGCAGGAACAGGTTGATACAATGGGCCTACCATAACAGTCTGGTTTGTGGATTTTGGGAAGGAGGTAGAAGCAAACTGTCCAGGGTAGGGAGACTACAAAGTTAGAGGCAGCTGAGGAAGATCTTCGGAGGTAATGAGGTAGGTGACAATCCTGGCAACAATGGCTTGATGTTCTGATGTGAGGCCATGATCCAGGAGCAGGTAGGAAGTGTAGAGAATTGGTGTTGAGCAAGGTAAAGATCAGTGCACCACCTTGTCAGCGGGTGTGATGACAAAGTTAGGGTTGGACCTGAGAGAGCGAAGTGCGGCAATTTCAGAAGGAGACAGGTTAGAGTGGGCAAGAGGAGCAGAGAAATTGAGACGGCTGAAATCATGCTGACAGCTTTCAATGAAGAGATCAAGGGCAGATAAGAGACCAGAGGAAGAGGTTTAAGTGGAGGGTGAATACTGGTGGTGGGTGAAGGGAATCAGTGGAATGAGGTGGGGGAGTCTTGTCCAGAGAAGTGAGCACAGAGGCGGAGGTGGCGGAGAAACAGTTCGACATCATGGCGAGCCCGAAATTCATTAAGGTGGGGGCGTAAGGGCATGAAGCTGAGTCTTTTGCTGAGGACAGTACATTCAACTTCAGAGAGGATAATGTTGGGAGGTACAGTGAAAACACAGCAAGAGTGGCTGTTGGGGGGAATGATCTCTGGGGGACAGAAAGGGATGGCATCTGAGGGCTGGGAAGAGATGGGTGCTAAGGAACAATAAGGGATCGGTTCTGAGTGACAGGAGCAGATGAGAGACAGGAAGGGAAGGCTGGTGCAGGACATTTGTTGGAGTCCATTAGTTGCTGGAGCTTGCATACCTTGATGCCTGAAAGAAAGAGAAAAAGTCTTTTTGTTGAGGCAACGGATGAGACGAAGGATGAAGTGAAACTTGGAAATGGCACAGATTTGAGAGAGGGTTAGTTGATGTTGCTGCAGAGTGGAGACAGGTACGTATATATGATAGCACGTGGCACTGATTGTGAATCGCAGGATGGGATAGGAACAGCATTCCAAGGAATATTGTTGTATGTGACAGTACTTGAATGATTTAACTGATATCACAAAATATCTATGACCATCAGGGTGGCTAGGACTATTTCTGGGAGGAGCTAATCAGTTGTTCAGTGTGTCAGACGAGTTTTCCACCTAGCAGTTGCTGTGCTGTTGTTCTGCCTCATTTAATCGGATTATAGGTCATCTCTTCACTTGTTATTTAGCTGTTGACACTTCACTCACACCGTATAACACTTCTGATCACCTGCAGGGACTTATTTGACTTTCCACTCACACCGGTTCGCAACAAAGAACTGCACCTCCCAGTTGCGAACCATTTCAACTCCCTCTCCCACTCCTTAGATGACATGTCCATCCTGGGCCTCCTCCAGTGCCACAACGATGCCACCCGAAGTACCTCATATTTCGCTTGGCAACCCTGCAGCCCAATGATATCAATGTGGACTTCACAAGCTTCAAAATCTCCCCTCCCCCGACCGCATCCCAAAACCAGCCCAGCTTGTCCCCGCCTCCCTAACCTGTCCTTCCTCCCACCTATCCCCTCCTCCCACCTCAAGCCCCATCTCCATCTCCTACCTACTAGCCTCATCCCGTCCCCTTGACCTGTCTGTCCTCCCTGGACTGACATATCCCCTCCCTAACTCCCCACCTACACTCACCTTTACTGGCTCCACCCTCGCCTCTGACCTGTCTGTCTCCTCTCCACCTATCTTCTCCTTTATCCATCTTCTATCCGCCTCCCCCTCTCTTCCTATTTATTTCAGAATCCCCTTCCCCTCCCCCATTTCTGAAGAAGGGTCTAGGCCCAAAAGGTCAGCCTTCCTGCTCCTCTGATGCTGGTTGGCCTGCTGTGTTCATCCAGCTCTACACTTTGTTATCTCAGATTCTCCAGCATCTGCAGTTCCTATTATCTATGATCTTTTGATCTGTCTGCCCTTGATCCCTCAGCCCATAAATTCTGTGTTTTGCATGATTCTGTCTCACTTCACCTGACGAAGGGGCGATACTCTGAAAGCTTGTGATTTCAAGTAAACTTGCTGCACTATAAACTGGGATCATGTGATTTCTGACCTGATCCTGATTGTCTGCTATGGGACTACCATGTACCTTAGGTATACTATAATCAGATACTAAGTAATACATAGTAAACACTTACTGATTAATTAAGAAAAAGCCAACACCTGCTGAAGAGTTCTTGTAAGCATCTATCTCCACATGATGTCAGTAGCTTGCCTAGTAGCAGCTAAAGAATTGATGGTTGCAAATTTACCCGGTGTATCTCAGACGTTTCTGGTAGAAACAATCATTTACAATATGGTGGTTGCAATGGCAACTCAAAACTTTATTTAGCCATTCTTTTAGAAAATGGTGGCGGCACTTTAGAAAATTGCAACTGTGATGAGATCTGAAAATTTGATTTAGTGATGCATAGATCATTGAATCCCTACAGTTTGGAAACAGGCCCTTTGGCCCAACAAGTCCACACTGACCCTCAGAGCATCCCACGCAGACCCATCCCCTATAACCCACCTATCCCTGAACACTACGGGCAATTTAGCATGACCAATCCACCTGGCCTGCATATCTTTGGGCTGTGGGAGGAAACTGGAGCACCTGGAGGAAACCCACGCAGACATGGGGAGAATGTGCAAACTCCACACAGACAGTTGTCCGAGGGTGGAATTGAACGCGGGTTCCTGGTGCTGTGAGGCAGCATTGCTAACCACTGAGCCACCGTGCTGCCCCAAATGCCTTGACAGTAATTATCACTGAGCAAATCACAATACCAATCATAAATATTACGGTGCAAATCAGAGCACTTAATCATCAATATCACTGGAAAAAAATCACAGTAATTAGTATATTAGTCATCAACGTCTTATCAATCAATTCAAAATCACTGATATAACAAGGTGTAGAGCTGAATGAACACAGCAGGCCAAGCAGCATCAGAGGAGCAGGAAGGCTGATGTTTCGGGCCTAGACCCTTCTTCAGAAAATTTTCTGAAGAAGGGTCTAGACCCGAAACGTCAGCCATGCTGCTTGGCCTGCTGTGTTCATCCAGCTGTACACCTTGTTATCTCAGATTCTCCAGCATCTGCAGTTCTTACTATCTCTAATTCAAGATCACTGCTCAGATAATAGCAATCAATCATCGACATCACAGAAATAATATCATAAAACGAATCACAGCAACCGATAGTTAATTCTTAAATAAGTTCCATGCAATCAGTAATATCTGTCTAATAAATCATTGGTTTTCATACTTTCTTGGTTGGAGAGACTCCTTTCAGATGAATTATTAAATACACAACTAAAGATTAATTCTGTAAATGTTACAATGCTGCAGTACTTCTTAAGAGGAACACATTTGTTATGAGGATTTTTGAAATCAGGTAACCAGTTAGTTAAGAGTTGCAATGTGTCAGTTATTTCCTTATTTTCGACAGTGTTGAGACAGAGCAGATAAATGAGACAAAGAGGATGTAATTCCATTGGCATTTCAGTGAAAGCCCACTGAACAGCTTTTAAATGGCTAAAGATTATTTGAAAACATACATACTCAATAACAGTTCACAAGTCAGATCCAATATAATGAACGGTTGGCCAGATCAGTATTAACAACAGTCTGTTAATTTGTTCAGTGTAGGTTACAATTGTATTTTTTTAAAAAAATACAAGTCTCAGTTGAACTACAGAGTACTCACTTGAACGTGTCAATCTGGAGAATGTTTTGCAAAATGTGTGAACCCAAACCAGTTTCTCAGTATTACTTACTAATGTAACAATTTGCATTATTTACAAGAGGGTACAAGATTTAAGTAAATCATCCTGACATCTTTTGTGCAATCACAAGAATCAAACCAACAAGAGATTAATATGAACGGGAAATGCTGGGAATACTCAGCAGGCCTCAGAACTATAATGGCACTTGCTGACTGCATGAGTCTTCATTGAAGACAGTCAAATTTTGCAGCAGCTGCTGCTCTCCCAGACTCCAAACAACAGCAATGAATAAAAATAACATTCAAATAACTAAGAACAGCAGTCAATAATGAACCCTAAATAAACAAGTGAAAATAAGCCAATTATAACCAATAATAACACAACAAAAATCATCACATTTATAACTGAGAATGACATGGATGCAAACAATTAAATCCCTTCAGAGGATCACTCAACCCAAAACGTTAACTCTGATTTCTCTCCACAGATGCTGCCAGACCTGCTGAGCTTTTCCAAGAATTTCTGTTTTTGTTGCTGTTGGTGTAAATCATAGCAGGCTTCAACTAATAAATGATCAGTACTCTTATTCATCAATTCATTGTTGTTGATTGCATGTGGGTGACTGTTGTACAATACTTAGCTCAATACTATTCATCAGAATTTTAAATTATTAATTTAAGTGTTAATTATTTATGAATTGACAGGAAGAGGGCAAGGTCAAGGAGGGATATTGAAAAGATGGATAAGAATTTGAAAATCCAAATTGCCAAATTTGGAGCTAGTCTAGATCAGTGAGCAGAGGCTAATAGCTGAATGGGATTTGGTGCATGTTAGGACTTGGGCATTAGAGCTTTGGACAACCTCAAGTACACATATTGGAGGGTGTGGAAGGTGTTGGTGATTTGGAGGGGTGGTGCAAAATGTGGGAGACCAGCCAGGGGTGCACGGAATCATCAAGTCTGGAGGTGACAAAGGCGTGGATGGAGGTTTTAGCAACAGATGAGCTGATACAAGGGCAAAGGGGCAAATGTTAGGTAGAAATATGTGAAATTTGTGATGGTATGACAACGTGATAGGTAGCTCAAAGTCAGCATTGTGCTAATGGATGGCATTACCAAGGGGAGGCATAAAAATGAGAAACGAGAAATGAGAAATAGCTTATCTCAAGGTCAAATATGACCGGAAGCTGTGAAAAGTCTGGTTCAGTCTTAGACAGTTGCCAGGAAGAGGGATGGAAACTTGCCAGTATTTAATGGAGCTTATTTCTGTTCATTCAGTCCTTGCTGTCAGACAGGCAGTGTGGCAGTTTAGAAACTGTAATGATTCAAGGCAATAGCGAGTAGGGTACTAGCTATTAATGCTGGGTATTGTGGAAACTGACACTATTTTCAGATTGTGTTGTCAAAAGGCAGCTTCAGGATGTGGAATAGGAGGAGGCCAATGATCAATTCTCAGAGATCATCTAAGATAATGGTGGAGGAATCCCATAGGGAATTCAGGAAAAACCTCTTTATCCAGTAAGTGGTGAGAATGTGGAATCTGCTATCACAGGAAATGATAGATGGACATAACAAAAAGCACATATGAAATAACGGGATAGTGCAAGAGGGAGAAAGAAATAGAAGCATAAACCATAGTTCTAGACCAGTACTGAAGGGGCTATTTCCTTTCTGTAAGTGCACTGTACCTCAATGTGACGCAATGCTCAAAATAAGCTAATTGAGTTTTCCAATTTCTACAGATGCAAAATACTGAATGGAATCCATTTTACCAACTCCTGGATAGCAAAATACCAGATCCTTAACTTTAACAGAGGATCTCTGAGAATTGGGGTGCTTGGCTGTGGCCACTTCGGGAAGCAACTGGTATTATCCTTACTTCACCTGACAGACCTGACTGCAACATGTATCACTGTCTCTACCAGGAGACCGGAAAAGCTCAGTACGTTGTTTTTTTTTTAAATGAGTAAAGTTCTAATCATGTTCTATATTGAAGCAAGAGCTGAAAGAAAGGAAGTGGTTTAAGAACCTCAAGTTTGCTCAACCTCTCAAGTGATTTTAACAGGATTTTTGAATAAATAACGTGAATAAACATGCACAAATCTGGGAAGTTTATCCAGGCTGAAACTCCTACTGCAGTGCTGAGAGAGTGCAGCACTGTCACAAGTTCAGTACTGAGGGAGTGCTGAACTATCAGAGGATTGAGTGCATTGAGTGTAAGAACAAAAACAGAAGTTGCTGGAAAAGCTCAGCAGGTCTGGCAGCATCTGTGAAGGAAAAAACAGAGCTAATGTTTCGGGTCCAGTTCTGAGGAAGGGTCACTGGACCCGAAACGTTAACTCTGTTTTTTCCTTCACAGATGCTGCCAGACCTGCTGAGCTTTTCCAGCAACTTCTGTTTTTGTTACTGATTTACAGCATCCACAGTTCTTTCGGTTTTCATTGAGTGTAAGAGTTGGGACGTCATGTTGCGGCTGTATAGGACATTGGTTGGATAGGCCACGTTTGGAACATTGCATGTAATTCTGGTCTCCCTGCTATAGGAAGGATGTTGTGAAACTTCAAGGGTTCAGAAAAGATTTATAAGGATGTTTCCAGGGTTGGAGGGTTTGAGCTATAGGGAGAGGCTGAATAGGCAGAGGCTATTTTTCGTGGAGCATCAGAGGCTGAGGGGTGACCTTATAAAGGTTTATAAAATCGTGAGGGGCATGGACAGGGTGAATAGCTAAGGTCTTTGGGGAGTCCAAAACTAGAAGGCATAGGTTTAAGGTGAGAGGGGAAAGAGTTAGAAGGGACTTAAGGGGCAACTTTTTCAAGCAGAGGATAGTGCATGTATGGAATGAGCTGCTAGAAGAAGTGGTGGAGGCTGGTACAATTATAACAGTTAAAAGGCATCTGGATGGGTATGTGAATAGGAAGGTTTTAGAGGGATATGGGCCAAATGCTGGCAAATGGGACTAGATTTATCTAGGATATCTGGTTGGCAGGGACAAGTTGGACTGAAAGGCGTTTCCGCGCTGTACATCTCTATGACTCTATGATTCTATGTCAACTCCTTTTTTTCAGGTGACCTCTCAGAAATGGGAATCAAGTGTTTTTATGATAACAAACGACTGGCAGCCTCAGTAGATGTGATGTTTCTCTGCTGTCTACCATCTCACCTGTTGGCTGTTGCTTCTCAAATTCACGGTTGCATTGCTGAATCCTGCGTCGTATATAGTGTTGTAACTGCAGTGCCTGTGGCAAGGTCAGTCCCCCACTTACATCGGAATGGGAATCTTATAATACAGGCCAGCATTTATTGCCCAGCCCTAATTGCCCTTCAATGAGGGAGGGTAATCACCTTCTCGAATAATTGCAATGAATGTGGTTATAGGTACAGCCATTGTGCTGTTATGGAGCAAGTTCCAGAACTTCGACAAGCAACAGTGTAAAAATGGTTCACCTGCACATCTACTAATGTGTTATACTGTATCCACTGTTCCCGTTGTGGCCTCCTCTACATCGGGGAAACCAAGCGGCGGCTTGGGGACAGCTTTGCAGAACACCTACGCTTGGTTCGCCCTAAACAACTGCGCCTCCCAGTCGCAAACCATTTCAACTCCCCATCCCATTTCCTCAGACGACATGTCCATCCTGGGCCTCCTGCAGTGCCACAACGATGCCACCCAAAGGTTGCAGGAACAGCACCTCATATTCCGCTTGGAAACCCTGCAGCCCAATGGTATCAATGTGGACTTCACAAGCTTCAAAATCTCCCCTCCCCCTACTGTATTCCCAAAACCAGCCCAGCTTGTCCCCGCCTCCCTAACCTGTCCTTCCTCCCACCTATCCCCTCCTCCCACCTCAAGCCCCACCCCCATCTCCTACCTACTAACCTCATCCCGCACCCTTGACCTGTCCGTCCTCCCTGGACTGACCTATCTCCTCCCTAACTCCCCACCTACACTCACCTTTATTGGCTCCATCCCCGCCTCTTTGACCTGTCCGTTTCCTCTCCACCCATCTTCTCCTCTACCCATCTTCTATCCACCTCCCCCTCCCCATTTATTTCAGAACCCCCTTCCTCTCCCTCATTTCTGAAGAAGGGTCTAGGCCCGAAACGTCAGCCTTCCTGCTCCTCTGATGCAGCTTGGCCTGCTGTGTTCATCCAGCTCTACACCTTGTTATCTCAGTGTAAAAATGGTCAGTACATTTTCAAATTTGGATGACATATGGTTTGGAAGGCACCTGGAACTAATTATTATCTCCAGTGAGGCTTGATTTCAGGCTATTCTTTCCTGAATCTGGGTGCTTTGAAGATGCTGCAAAGCTATCTGGAGGGATTCCATTTGGGCAGCATGGTGGCTCAGTGGTTAACACTGCTGCCTCAGCGCTAGGAGGCTTGGGTTCAATTCCCCCTTGGGCAACTGTCTGTGTGGAGTTTGCACTTTCTCCCCGTGTCTGCGTGGTTTACCTCCAGTTTCCTCCCACAGTCCAAAGATGTTCAGGCTAGGTGGATTGACCATCCTAAATTGCCCATAGTGTACAGGTATGTATAGGTTAGGTGGGTTTGGGGAATGGGTCTGGGTGGGATGCGCTGATGTTTGGTGTTGACTTGTTTGGCCAAAGGGCCTGTTTCCACACTGTAGGGATTCTATGGATAGAATATCTTTTATTTTCCTTTTGCATCATCCTGGCCATTGCCTAGCAACACTTCATAGACTAACATTGGTATTTCAGTGATAGCAAGCTGTGTGGTAATGAGCAAATACACTATTACAAAATATCTATCAAAAAACCTGTGGCCAAAGCATTTCACAATTCATTGTGTGACCACAGCATGAATAGGACTGAAATAGGACAATGCAGCCAAAATGATGGGCAAAAGTTTGAGGAAAGAGGCCCAGGGTACAGGGTCAGCTTGACATAACAGCTATACAAAAATAGAGGGAGGATGAACCTCCCTGAGGCCATGGTTGAAGAGGCAATCGGAGGAGTGCTGGAGGAAGTGAGAGCAGATTTTGTTCAGCAAACCATGGAGAGATTGGGAAAAGAGATTGGAAGTCCATGTTTAGGAAGTGGGAGAGTGGGTACGGAACCATTGGAGGTCTGTTTGGTGAAGGAAAGATAAGTGGAAGAGGATGTGGGAGCAAAACTCTGGGTGAACTGTAAGTCATAGACCATGGGGACTGAGAGGGCAGTGACGATGAAATGAGGGTAACCAAACCCAAAGTCACACTTCATTAATGAGAGATGCAACTGAGCTTAGATATCTGATCATTATCTGATGTGAGATCTTCCTATTCTGTCTGGTTCAGTTTTCCAATGAAACATTGAAACTTTCAGCTCAGCTGGAGGCTATTTGGCCCATCATGCCTGTGCTGACTTTGAAGGATGTACCCAGTTCTTACTAGTCCCTTGCTTTTACCCAAAGCCCTGCAATTCTTGTCATTTTTAAATATTTATCCAAATTCCTTTTGGAAGTTATTAATGGTGTGAATTTCTGTGCTTTCAGGAAGTTCACTCCAGTTCATAAAAACTAATTAAAACAGAAAAAATTAATATTAAAAAAACACTTCTCATCTCATCTCATCTCTGGAGGAAGGGAAGGGTGACTGGATCTGAAATGTCAACTCTGATTTTTCTTCACAGATGCTGCCAGATCTGCTGAGCTTTTCCAATAACCTCCGTTTTTGTTTCTGATTTACAGCATCTGCAGCTCTTTCAGTTTTCATCTCATCTCCTGTCTTTGCCAGTGATCTAAAATCTGTAATCCACTAGTCCTGCTGCCACTGGAAACAGTTACTTCTCAGTTACCCTGTTAAAGCCCTTGATCTTGAACTTATTAGGTAACCCTGCATATAAACTGAGGAAGGGTCACTGGACCCGAAACGTTAACTCTGTTTTTTCCTTCACAGATGCTGCCAGACCTGCTGGGCTTTACCAGCAACTTTGGTTTTGTTCCTGATTTACAGCATCTGCAGTTCTTTCGGTTTTTATTCTGCATATAAACTGACGTTTTCCCAACCACCATTAGTTCTGAGGAAGGGTCACTGGACCCAAAACATTAACTCTGTTTTTTCCTTCACAGATGCTGCCAGACCTGCTGAGCTTTTCCAGCAACTTTGTTTTTGTTCCTGATTTACAGCATCCACAGTTCTTTTGGTTTTTATCTAATAACTGTTTTATTTATGTGGCTTTTGGTACTTACTTAAATATTGATGTTACTGTTGCTGTGTTTTTCCCTCAGGCTCAAGAACCTCCTGGCACACAGCAGCATTGTGAGGCCACATTATTTCTTCCACAGAAAAAGTGCGTGGCCTAAACTGTGGCAGAGTGGCAGAACTCCTGTTGAAGCCCTAAAGATTCAAAAAGTTATTGAGGTGACATCGCCATTTAAAAAGGCTTGTAAGTAAAGTAGAAAGTATGATAGTTTTCCTCAATGTGTATGCTGAACTGTGGTGAAAAGGCTGTAGTCCCCAAATCTGAGAATTGATCTGCATTTCCCCTATTTATGATGTACCCCAAGGACTTTGCTGGTAGAGAACTGCAGATCAGGAACAGCCAAGTGTGGGGGTTGGGGGGAAGAAATCAAAGTGTCACTTTGTTTTGGCTCAAGAATACCAAATGCATTTTACATATAATGATAACAGTTTGCATTTATTTAACACTCTTAAGGTAGTGGGTGAGACATAAGTTGACATTGAATCAGAGAAGGAGGTATCGGACCAGATGGTCAAATGTTTGGTCAACTAACTTTTAAGAAGTGATTTTAAGGAGATGAGAGAAGTGGAGATGTTTGATGGGAATTTCCAAAGATTGGGGCCAAGCAAGTGAAGGCAAAGCCACCACTGCATACTGTGATTAAAATTAGGGATGCAGAATAGACCCAGAGGAGGAACACACATTTCAGTGGTTTGTAGCAATTAGGAGAGGTTACAGATATTACTGCTCCTGATGCAAAATTCAGATCCCAGACTTTACAGGCCAATGGCATGGGGAGTATGATGTCATTGTGCATTTTGACAATGTCATTAAGCACTGATGTGGCCTGTGTTTGTGAGTACACCAGACATTGAGACTTGTACTGATTAGTAGCCAAACTGGCTAAAACCAGTTCTGAGGAAGGGTCACCGGACCCGAAACGTTAACTGTGTTTTCTCCTCCACAGATGCTGCCAGACCTGCTGAGCTTTCCCAGCAACTTTGTTTTGTGGCTAAAACCAGACTATTGTTAGAAAGTAGCCAAAATTCAGTAACAAAATGTGTATTTTTAAAATTCATTCAAAGTAAGCATACTGGCCACACCAGCATTTATTGCCCATCTCTAATTTCCCAGAAGGCAGTTATGAGTCAGCCACATTGCTGTGGAACTGGAGCCATATTAGGGCAGACCAGGTTATTATTCATTCATTGGCATCGCTGGCTGGTCATTCTAGTTATTGCTAATCCCTAGTTGTCCTTGAAAAGGTGGTGGTGAGGTGCCTTCTTGAACTGCTGAAATCCACATGTTGTAGGTTGACCCACAACGCCCTGAGGGAGGGACTGCCAGGATCTTGACCCAGCGACAGTAAAGGAACGGCAATATATTTCCAAGTCAGAATGGTGAGTGACTTGGCGGGGAACTTGCAGATGGCGCTGGCAGGGTAGGTAGTGTCCGGGCTCAAAGAAGTCCGTCAACTCCAGGCTGGCGACATTATTTTCTCTATTACTTTTCACCATTTTTCTTTTTCTTTTTCTTTTCTTTTTTATCTTCGAAGCTGGAGCGGTGACAGCATGGCGGTGGCTACAACCACAGCAGAGTGGATTGGGACTCCAAGTGAAAGCAGCAGTGACAGTGCCCAGAGCCTGGACTCCTTGCGGCTGCGCTGGTGCCCAGAGCCTGGACTCGTTGTGGCAGCACTAGTGCCTAGAGCCTGGACTCCTTGCGGCTATGCCGGTGTCCAGAGCCTGGACTCCTTGTGGCGGCGCTGGTGTCCAGAGCCTGGACTCCTTGTGGCGGCGCTGGTGTCCAGAGCCTGGATTCTTAGCAGTAGTGCTGGTGCCCAGAGCCTGGACTCCAAGTGGCAGTGGCATTGTCCAGTGTCTGGAGTCCTGGCAGCGGTGGTGGTAGGTCTGGAGCCTGGTGAGATAACTCCACAGAGGCTGGTATCCCATTACCAAGTCATCCTTTATTTACACATAAAGAGGCCTCAGCTCTCAAAGTGAACAGAATGTCCGACACTCCTGTTTCTATCTGTCAGCCAGGGTTCCCTGATTGGACCAGATTAATAGCCCCAATCAGGGAACTCATATTCTATGTGGTTCATTTGCTGACCTCATTACAATCACTATATCCCTCCCTCTCTGATCCAAGGGCATAGGCCGATTCTGTTTTTTGTAGCTCTTCCTGGGGTATTTTAACACTGGGTCAGGTTCCTCCAACTCTGCCTCTGATATACTCAGCATGTTACACGCAGTAGCTTGCCTCTTGTGCCAGGAGCATCTCAGAACAAATTCATTCTCTTCTTCGGGCGGCAACGGCAGCAACATCCGCTGTGTCCATCTCAGATTCCAAGATATCTTTAACTCTTGAGAGGGAGAGGGAGAAGCCCAGGTTCTCGAGCAGTCAGAAAGGCTGTCGAGGAGCAGGGCTTGTTTTGTTACCATACTGTTTGCGAGTTTGCAGTCTTCCTATAGTCTACCTTCAAGACCGTTGCACCTATCCAAACGTTATACATCACTGGACCTGACCTCGAGTCGATCAAGCCTCTTATCCATGCAAAGCCATTCCCGTAGTTCGTACACCAAACTTCATCCGCTGAAGTAAACTGTTTCTCGCTTAGCAGAGTCTTGTGTCCTGCATAAACAACCCGATCATGACCCGGAACAGAATCGGCTCTGACTGCTACTTGACCCACTAGAACTCTGACTGACCCGAGACCGGCAGCAGGCGACCCTGAGAACGTCCAACCGATCTGAGACAGACATCAGCGTGACCCTGTGGAGGCCCGGCCCAATCAGGCCTGACTCACTTACCTGCAAGTAAAGAAGTCTCGCTCCAACACCAACTGGGACTGCCCAAGATCAGAAACTTCACCAAAGCCACCCATCCCCGAGGAGACCAGACCAGCCCAGGCCTGAACTCTAACCTTGCAGTGTCCCACCATCAGGGGAGGCCCAGACTGACCGGAACCAACTCATTTACCTGCAGGAGCAGCAGACTCGCAGCACCGACTCCCCAGACCATCAGGATGCAGGAAACCAACAAGGACACAGGGAAAACGTGCTGGCCTAAAGGTGAGGTTGAAACTACATGGTTTCAAAACTCCCCTCCCCAGCATACTCCGAGCAAATGTCCAAAGTATCAAAAACAAAACGGATGAACTTGGATCTAGACTTACCTACCAGAGAGACCTGAGAGGCTGTTGTGTGTTCTGCTTCATGGAAACTTGACTCATCCCTGCCATGCCCAACTGTGCCCTACAAGCTGACAGGTTCTCCATACACCACATGGAATGCATGGTGTCCTTGGGTTAGGCGAAGGGCGGAGGGGTATGCTTCCTGATCAATACTTCCTGGTGCTTGGATGTAGCGATCCTGGCAAGCCACTGCTCACCAGACCTAGAATACCTTACAGTAAGATGCCGTCCCTACTCCCTACCACGAGAGTTCACCTCTGCCATCCTGACAGCAGTCTACATACCACCCCATGTGAATGTGAAGAATGGCCTAGATGTGATTTACACCGCCACAAACACTCTAGAGACAAAATTCCCTCAGGCAAGACTCATTGTGGCCGGCAACTTCAATCAAGCCAACCTCAAGTAGGTGATGCCAAAATACCACCAACACATCTCCTGCCCCACCAGGGGACCAAACATTCTGGACTACGGCTGCACAACCATCAAAGACGCCTACTGCTCAATCCCCTGTGTACACTTCGGAAAATCCGACCACAGTGCTGTGTTCCTCCATCCAGCTTACAAGCAGAAGCTGAAACGGGAGAATCCTTCACAAAAGGAAGTACAGTGCTGGTCCGAGGCAGCAGAAGACCATCTCCGGGTCTGCTTGGACTCGGTGGACTGGACCGTGTTCAAGTGTTCAGCGGAAAACCTATACGAGTACGCCATCACCGTCACAGACTTCATTAGCAAATGTTGGGAGGACTGTGTACCAAAGAAGTCAATCTGAGTGTTCCCCAACCGGAAAACTTGAACGAACCAGGAAATCCACTCCCTACTGAAGACCAGACGTGTAGCATTCAAGTCGGGTGACCCAGACCGATACTGGAAATCCAGATATGACCTCCGCAAAGCCATCAGGGAGGCCAAGAAGCAGTGCTGGACCAAGTCAGAGGCCCAGACCTACCAAACAGATTCCTGATGTCTATGGCAAAGCCTGAACGACTTTACGGGATACAAAATGAAACAGCATAAGATAGCGGACAACACATCCCTCCCTGACATGCTCAATGCTTTCTATGCTCAGTTTGAGCAGAATACCACCAGCATGGCAATGCCTGCCCTGACAGCCCGAGACACACCTGTTCCCTCTGTCACTGCTTCAGAAGTCAGATCAGTCTTCCTGAGAGTCAACCGAAGGAAAGTGATGGGCCCAGATGGTGTCCCTGGTCGAGCACACAGATCCTATGCATTCCCCGACATCTTCAACTTCTCCCTCCTACAAGCCGAAGTGCCCACCTACTTCAAGAAGACCACCATCATCCCCGTACTCAAGAAAACACTTAATGACTAACGCCCAATAGCTCTGATTTCAATAATCATGAAGTGCTTTGAGAGGCTGGTCATGGCCCCCATCAAGTCCATGCTGTCAACCTGCCTCGATCCCCTACAGTTTGCCTACCAACATAACAGATCCACGGAGGATGCCATTTCTCTAGCCCTGCACTCATCCCTGGAACGTCTGGATAACAAAGACTCCTATGTCAGACTTCTGCTCGTTGACTACAGCTCTGCCTTCAATACCATTAGCCCTTCAAAACTGCATGACCTTGGTCTTGGCTACGGCCTCTGCAATTGGATTCTCAGCTTTCTGACGCACAGACCACAATCAGTGAGAATAGGTAACTGCACCTCCTCCACAATAGCACTCAACACTGGAGCACCCCCATCTCAAGGATACGTCCTCAGCCCTCTACTGTACTCCCTGTACACCTACAACTGTGTTGCCAAATTCCAAACGATCACTACAAGTCCGGTGACCACACAGTATCCACCTTCTATCTTTGTCTCCCCCTCTCTCTATTTATTTCAGAGCCCCCTTCCCCTCCCCCATTTCTGAAGAAGGGTCCAGACCCGAAAAGTCAGTTTTCCTGCTCCTCTGATGCTGCCTGGTCTGCTTAATTCATCCAGATCTACACCTTGTTATCTCAGACTCCAGCATTGGCAGTTCCTACTATCTCTGACCACTATAATGGGATGGATATCTAACAACAATGAGTCAAAATACAAAAGGGAGACATGGTGCAGTGAAAACAATCTGTCTCTCAAAATCGGCAAAACTTAAGAACTGATCATCGAATTCAAAGGAGGAGAACATGTCCCCATCAACATCAACGGAACTGAGGTTGGGAGAGTGAAGAGCATCAAGTTCCTCGGAGTGACGATAACCGACGACCTCTCCTGGACTTCCCACATGAATGCGACAGTCAAGAAGGCACAACAACACCTCTTCTTCCTCAGGCAGCTCAGGAACTTTGGCATGTCCATAAGATCCCTCACCAACTTCTACAGATGCACCGTAGAAAGCATCTGTCCGGGTGCATAATGGCCTGGTATGGCCACTGTTCTGCCCAGGACCGTAAGAAACTACAGAAGCTGGTGTGCAGAGCCCAGACCATCACAGAAGTCAATCGCTGCCACTGAAAGGCAGTCAACATTATCAAAGACCTATCGCACCCTGGTAATGACCTCCTACAACCTCTTCCATCAGGCAGAAGATACAGAAGCTTGAACACACGCACAAGCAGGTTCAGGAACAGCTTCTTTCCAGTTGTTATCAGGCTGTTGAATGGACTCTAGCCTCAAATAATCTAACCTGCAATGTAACCTGTATGCCTCTAAGTCTTTTTGATCTGTACATCCTTTGCTTGCTGTGATCTGCCTGTACTGCTCGTAAACAAAGCTTTTCACTGTATTTCGGTACATGTGACAACAAAAATCAATCAATCAATTAGTCGTTGCCTTTCTTCTGCCCCAATGTCACTTGCTCAGAGAAAATAATACATTCTTTCCACATACTGGGCACAGTCTTCAATGGCAAGCTTCCCAAATAACAGCATGATCCCAGAAATGCTTACCCCAACTCAAATACAACTGTTGCAAGTGAATTTCTTCAGGATTGTGCTTTTTTCTCATTGCCACAATATCCTATCACCAAGTCGTCCTTTATTTCCATCTGGAAAATACTTGAAACTGATCCAACTCCCTTAAAACAAGGTGTCAGAGTGAACAGGATGTCTGACTCTCCTGTTTCTATTTGTCAGCCAGGGCTCCCTGATTGGACCAGATTAACAAGCCCCAATCAGGGAACTCATATTCTTTGAGGTCCACCTGGCTGGCCTGGTTAGAATCACTACACCTGGACTCCTGGCAGCAGCCGGACTGGAGCCTTGACTCTTGGCAGTAGCGGTGCCTGGAGTGGGAACTCCTGGCAGCAGTAGACCATGAACCTGGCCTCTTGGTGGTGTCAGTGAGGTGGCGGCGGCGGCAGCAGAACCAGGGTCTCTTGGTTGCATGGGGCCTCCTGGAGCATCAGTGTCACCATTGTTGTTCCCAATGCGGGACTCTTTGAGGACCAGAATACCTTCCAGGCACCTTGCAGAAACCCTGAAGCTGTGCTTGAGATCCCAATTTGAACAGAAGATGAACTCTTATTTAAGTAATTTCTTTTTATCCTTATTATAACTCAAAATGTGCCAGAATGTGGCAACAAACACTTCACTGTATCTTCAAGATATATGTGTCAAATCATTCGTTCATTCATTCACTCATTCAGATGGTGGTGTTCCCCATGTATCTGCTGCCCTTGTCCTTCTAGATGGAAGTGGTCATGAGTTTGGAAAGTGCTGTCTGATGATCTTTGGTGAATTTCTGCATCTTGTAGATAGTACACACTGCTGCTACTGAGTATCGGTCATGGAGAGAGCGGATGCTTGTGGATGTGGTGCCAATCAAGAGGGCTGCTTTGTTCTGGAAGGTGTCAAGCTTCTTCAGCATTGCTGAAGGTGCACTCATCCAGGTAAGTGGGGAGTATTCCATTACACTCCTTACCTGTGCCTTGTAGACGGTGGACAGGCTCTGGAGGGAGTCAGGAGATCAGTTTTTTTTGCTATAAGAGGGTTCAAAAGAGAGCTGGATATATATTTGAAAGTGATGAATTTTGAAGTGTCTGGATATAAGGCTGGACAACTCTTTCAAGAGCTGGTACAGACCATGATAGATTAAATGGCCTCTTCTTGTACTGTAAAATTCTCTGATTCATCTGGTCATATTCTCACCTGGTTAAATCAAAGGTGCTTTTGATGAATTGATGTTTTGTCGTTGAATTTGTTGGAACTGGAGGTCACAGCATCACTTGTAGAGTCAAAAAGATTAACTATTGCTGTTATGATTTGGTGTCTTAGGGATAACAGCATCACCCCCGGAAGAGGCAATTGTTACTATTCCCATCATAGCTATGCCCATTCATTCCAGTTGACAGCATTACCCCCCACATTAAAAGAGTTATTCCTTGCTACCTACTCCCATGAGTACTCCCATTAACTCTGCTCAATCCATCTTCTTTAGGAATTCACTAAGTAATGATTGAACACTTGGTATACTGCCTTACCATAAAAACAAGAAATAAGCAGGTTTCAGTTCAGGTTTGTGCTGATCTTAACCTGGGCACTGGTTGAATATTAAAATTGACTCCAGCAGCTCTGGGTTAACAAAAATGCAAATCTGTCAAGGGGGAGTGCTTTTCATTTTTAGCCAGCAATCCAGTTCATGTGAGCATATGGTATGAAACCCATCATACTTAGCTGTTCACAATGTCCATACTAAAATTGATTGTTGACAATCTCTAGGCTGATGCATAGGGAATGGACCCTTGTCAGATACACCTTGATTTATTAGCTATAGGAGAGGAGGCAGGAGAGGCAATGGCCTATTATGGTATTATTGCTGGACTGTTAATCCAGAGATCCAGGTAATGTTACGGGGACCTGGGTTCGAATCCCACCACAGCAGATGGTGGAATTTGAATTGAATAAAAATCCAGAATTAATACTCTAATGGTGCCCATGGATCCATTGTCAGTTGTTGAGGGGGAAATGCTCATCTGCCCTTTAAGGAAGGAAACTGCCATTCTTACCTAGTCTAGCCTACACGTGACTCCAGGCCCACAGCAATGTGGTTGACTCTTAATTGGCTCTAGGCAATTAGGGATGGCCTAGCCAGCAACGCCCTCATCCCATGAATGGGTAAAAAAAATGAAAAATAGATTTTCAGGGAGATGACACCTTAAGAGAATTATCAACTTTAAAAGCCTCACATGTGAAACCTAACAAATTTCTCCTGAATATCTGCATAAATGCTGTCTGTTTCTTTGCTTTGTTTGATTTTTCCAAACTCAGTTGTTGGTTGTACTCTGAATTTGCTCTGATCCTCTCAGCTATTTCGTGTCTGGACCCCAAGTGGTTCGAAGAAGTAATGTATTCTGTCCTGAATGTCCTCCACTTACTGAAAGTGCCCCATCACCTCTCACTGGACATACTCAATGACCTCATGTTCAGCCCTTCACAAGGTGTGGAAGCAATTGACAACCCAACTTTGTTTACTCGTGAAAGCTTCGTTAACGCACCCTGCATTCAGCTACTGTCAAATAACAGGTATGTTGTATCTCATGACTTGATCATTGGAATATCTGTAACTTCATGTGCTTTGAGATATAGGAGCTTGATGAATATGTTTTGGGATGAGCATTTTAGTGGTCTGAACTTATAATCTTGAGATTGGAGTTTAAATCTCACCATATTATTTTGTGAATTTGAACTTAATTATCTGATGTCAATACAGAGGACCATAAAATTATTAAACTGATAATAGTTTATTATTAAACCTTTATTAATTACACCAGTGTGCCACCATGATTTAGTCTAACGCTGTATCATTCCTTTTGCGAACATCTGGGAATTTGTGCCAAAATTGAGAGCAGCCCCAGAGACAACTCAAACAACAGACAGATAATCAGACGCTAAGAATCATACATTTCATCCAGTATCCCAGATTCCTCCATCACCATCTCAACTGCTCACCTCAATTTGGTATCAAGTTCTTCATTCTCACGTCTCTCTGGATGAAGAACTTCCTTCTGAGTTCCCTATTGGACTAGGCCTCTTAAGCCAGTCCTGCCATTCAATAAGATCATCCTGATCTATCCCCAGGCCTCAACTCTTGTTTCTTTCATGCCATCTCCTCGTTGCCCTCAACTCCCCAATGCTCTAGGATCCACACTTCTCTGAGACAGATTGGTGATCACTTTGCAGAACATGTACACTTTTTCCATTAAAAATGACCCTGAGCTTCCAGTTGCCTGCTATTTCAACATACCACCATGCTCCCTGGCTAACATCTCTGCTCCAGGCTGCCACAATGCTCCAGCGAGGCTGAACGCAAGCTGGAAGAACAGCATCTCATCTTCGTCCTAGGTACCTCACAGCTTTCAGAACTCAATCCATAGAATAGAATCCCTATACTGTGGAAACAGGTCCTTTGGCCCAACAGGTCCACACCGACCCTCCGAGCATCCCACCCAGTCCCAACCCCCTATAAACCCTCATAATCTACACATCCCTGAACACTATGGGCAATTTAGCATGGCCAATCCACCTAGCCTGCACATTTTTGGACTGTGGGAGGAAACCAGAGCACCTGGAAGAAACCCACGCAGACATGAGGAGAATGTGCAAACTCCACAGAGACAGTTGGCCGAGAGTGGAATCGAACCCGGGTCCGTGGTGCTGTGAGGCAGCAGTGCTAACCACCGAGCAACTGTGCCAATGAGTTTAACAAATTCAGAATGTGAACACCTTCCTCTATGTTCATTATCCTTCTCCCACACCCATAAGTCCTGTTTTCTATGGGTTGCTCCCGGCAAGCCAACCTATTTTCAACTATTTACACTTGTCATTGGCACCCTACCCAGCAGCCATTTCTGTATCAGTTTTATCATCAGCAATTCCTTTGTCGTCCTCTCTCTTTGTCTCTCTCTCTGTCTGTCTGGACATCGTTTCCATGTACTCAAATCACTTCCCCCTTCTCCACACCATCATCAGTATAAGCACCACTCTTTTCCAGCTACTTTCAGTTCTGATGAAGGTCACTGGATTCAAAATGTTAACACTATTTTTCTCTCTACTTATGCTGCCAGATTTTCTGAGTTTCTCCAGCACTGTCTGTCTCTCAGCCTCTACCCGATCAAACTCATTCAGAACCGGCACAGTAGCTAGCACTGCTGCCTCACGGCACCAGAGACACAGGTTTCTTGGGTTACTGTCTGTGTGGAATTTGCACATCCTCCCAGTGTCTGCGTGGGTTTCCTCTGGGTGCTCCAGTTTCCTCCCACAGTCCAAAGATGTGCAGGTTAGATGGACTGGCCATTCTAAATTGCCCATAGTGTCCAGGGATGCACAGGCTATGTAGATTAGCCATGGGAAATGCAGGGTTACAGGGATGGGTGTGGGTCTGGTCGGGATGCTCTTTGGAGAGTTGGTGTGGACTTGATGGTTGAATGGCCCGTTTCCACACAGTAGGGATTCCATGATTCTATGAATGTTTCATGGAGATCACCTGTCTTCATCTAAACTCCAGTGGGTGTAGACCTAATTTACTCAATCTGTCATAATAGGACAAGCCCCTCATCCCAGGGTTGAATATAGTGAACCTCCATTGTACCACCTTTCTTACTGCTTTTCTTAAATGTGGAGATCAAAACTGCATACAGCACTCCAGATGTGGTTTCACCAAAATCCTGTATAATCTTAGCAAGACTTCTTTAATTCTGTACTGCAATCCCTTTGCAATAAAGGCTAACATGCCATTTGCCTTTTAGATTGCTTGCTATAACTGTTAACGTCCTGTTAATATTGTATGGGAAAACTCAAGTTGCTTTGAAACTTCAATGCATGCAAGTTTCATATCTTTTAAAAATATTCCACTGTCCTGTTCTTATGACAAAGTAGATATCTCCACACTTCCCTACTTTATACTCCATTGGCTATCTTATTACCCACTCACTTATCTCGTCTATATCTCTTTGCAGCCTCTTTTTGTCCTCCCCATATTTATCTTCCCCCCAACTTTGTGTCATCAGCAAATTTAGATATATCACTTTCTGGCTTTTTGACTATTCATTGATGTAGATTGCAAATACCTGAGGCCCCAACACTGGACCTTGCAGCATTCCACCATTCACTGACTGCCAACTTGTAAATACCCCATTTATGTCCACTCTCTGCTTCCAGTCATGCTGATGTATTACCCCTGTGATAACCCTTTTAAGGCCCATTTAAGGATAATTAATCTCCCTGTGGAGCTTGTTGAGAATGAGTTCCCTTGGTAACAGGCAATGGCTTGCCTAGCTGGAACTCATTAACTAAGCCCTTTATTAAGCAGCTCCTGAAGGGTCACTTTCTGGTGCAGCGGTAGTATCCCTACCCCTGAACCAAGAGACCTGGGTTCATGTCCCACCTGTTCCAGAGGATAAATTACATCTCTGAACAGATTGAATAGAAAAATAGGTTAAATAATAAAAAAAAAAGCAGACCTTGCCTGCAGTTGTGTTTGTGCCCAGATACCCTTGGAGAGGGAGCATGTGAGTGGTTAAGCAGCTTAAAATAAAGTCACAGAGATTTTTGGTGGTGGAAAGATCACTCATATGAGTGTGATAACACTTCTGGGTTTAAAAAAAAATAAAGCAGACCCTGGTTCTTGTGGCACAGTGGAGAAAAAAAAAGGGAAAAAACAAACAGACCCAAATGGTTTGCATTGCCTGTAATGAGCTTTGCATGTAAATTTCTAATTGGCAACTTGGATGATTTACTGGTGGCAGTTAATAGTTAAAAACCAAAAAAAAAGTCAGGGTTTTTAGTGATAGTAAAGTTGTTCAGTTGTGTGTAAAAGCACTTTGGATATGAAAAATATTTAAAAAGTATACCTCAGGATGGATCTGCAAAATTGTCTCACCCAGGCTGGGTTCTATATTGGTGTTCACCAACAAACTATGTTCCTTTCCAGTTGAACTTCCTGCGTTATTATAAACCCCATCTCCATGGATCCTTATTTTGCCCATTAGCTTTTCATGGAACCCCTAATGGAATGCTTTTTGTGTTGTTTGTGAAACTTCCAGACCAAGTTGTGTTTGATTAGACCTCTGCACGTTATGAAAAGACTGAGAAAGTCTAAACTTTCGATTGTGAGAGTGTCAAGAGAAAATCCAAGTTCATGGGATTAGTACTGAAAAGAAGCAGCTAAGACAAACTTACAATTTGGTTAGGGAAGGATTTTTTTCTGAATTTTGATTAACTATAAAGTGATCTGATCTGGGATCTGATTTGTCCAGTAGTAACTTCAGTTGGGATCATAGCAACACTCTAATGGCTCATATCCTCCCCTCACTACACCATGCCTAACATTGTTTTTAAGTTCATGCATGCAATGTGGGCATTTCTGGCAAGGCCAATATTTATTGCCCATCCTTGAGTGCCCTTGTACTCAGTAGCGTGCTCGGCCATTTCAGAGTGCAGTTACAAGTCAGCCACGTTGCTATGGGTCTGGAAACACATGTAGGCCAGACTAGGTAAGGATGGCAGATTTCCTTCCCTAAAGGATATTACTGAGCCAGATGTGTTTTTACAACACTTGACAGTGGTTTAACAGATGCCATTGTTCAAGCTTCTAATTCATGATTTTATTGAATTCAAATTCCACCATTTCCCATGGTTGGTTTGGAACCCATATTCCCAGAGCATTTGATTATTTGTCCAGTGGAGGTTCACAAGGCTGATATCAGGGAATAGCAGGACTGTCCTATGAGGAGAGGTTGGCTTGACTGGGCCCGTACTCGCTACAGTTTAGAAGGATGAGAGTGGATCTGATTGAAACACATAAAATTCTAACAAGGTCAGACTGACTTGATGTAGGCAGTATGTTTTCCCTGACTGGGGAGTCCCAAACTGGGGCAACAGTCTCAGAATATGGAATGTACCATTCAGGACTGAGATGAGGAAAATCTGTCTTTACCAAAAGAGTAATAAACCTCTGAAATTCTCTACCACAGAAGGCTGTGTAGGCTATGTCAATTAATATGTTCAAAAAGGTGACTTTTTTTTTACTTTTAAAGGCATCAATGGGTATGGGAGAAAGTGGGAATATACCATTGAGCTAGAGGATCAACCTTAATCATATTGAATGGTGAAGCAGACTTGAAGGTCTGAATAGCCTATTCTTGCACCTAGTTGCTATGTTTCTATGAGTGGTGGGAAATCACAGTCTGGATGTCTTGTTCCTAGTAGCTCTTTTTGGTAATTTCTAATTTGGAGCCGAGCTCACCTATGATATGGTCAGATAGTCACCAAGCACCTTCTGCAAGAGAGGATGCAGAAAGCAAAGAGGATCTTGGATCTGAGAAGGGTTTACTTATTTCCTATCGATGTTTCCAAAGGATTCTGCTAAAGTCATGTGTTTTTCTCTTTAAATGTCTCTTCTCAGCCCATTCCCCTGGTTTGACCTGGCATCTGTGTCCATCAGAGACACCCCCCTCACAAAGTTCTTCTTGATACATCCACGCCTGCAGCAACACCTCAGCTTCATATACCGGATGTCTTTGCTAAGGAAGAAACAACTGTCTGAATATAGTGATTGCTGTGGACGCTGAACCTGTCTGAGGAGAGGTGGGCGGCAGCTAAGTGATTGAACTACAAGTGCCACACAGTTATATGTTCACACCATCGAGAGGAATTTATAGATCAGAAAGACAATTCCAGAAGGCAACTAAATGACCAGTCCTAAAGCACAAAAGTCTCATTCGATACATCTGGACACATCACTCACTTTGCTGTCTAGTAATCTGTCCAGCTCCCACTTGTTGCCAGGGATCTCCTTTCCCTGATCAGTTTCCTGTCTTTTACAACCTGTCACTGCAGAGTCTTTGGCCACTCATTGAAATTGGGGACTCTTTTGTGAAAGGTGAAAGATCAGTGATTGGGTTTAAGTTCAAATTTCCCCTTCGACTTTGGATATTTACTGGGGGCTCACTTTATGCTCCGCTAGCAAAAGTGTGTGCGCCTGGGTCAATTGTTGATAATTGGCTCATGAACTCAGGATAAAAGTGGAAAGAATTACTTTTGGAATTTTATTTCAAGCTGATCTCTGTCCATTCTCCATTCCCCGCCGCTGTCCCATTGCACTGTTTGCTTCAGCCATATCCCAGAAGAGAGTAAAGGCCTGGGGAACAGTGGAGCAGGGACTGACTGCTGTGGAGAAAGGGGACAATTAACAGCTTTCTCTTCAGTCAATGATGTCTTTGTGAAGTGACACCAAATTAGACAAATGCATATCAGATGTTCCAGCCTCTTTATTTTAATAAGTTCAACAAGGACAGTATTTCCATGCATTTCTTTCTGTTGTTCCACTCTAAGTCACAATTAAAGAAAACATTTTTTTTATGTCTAGGCCTTTCCAGTTGATGTCAGTTTCAACTTTCGACCATAAACATCAATCAGTGCCTGAATAGGAAGAATTATATTTTTGTCCAGCTTATTTTGTCACATCAGCCACCAACACAGAAGTAATTTAAAACTATTGGAGTATTTTGAAATTGTAGTCACTGTGGTAGGAAACTTACCGAAACAGCAGTGCAAATAATAACCAACATATGATCCCTCTCTAACCCTAATCCTCAGAATTCTAAATTTCACTGGACTCTGGAGCAGTTCCAGCAGGTTGGAAAACAGCAAGTGTGATGCCACTGTTTAAAAAAGGAGGTAGACAAAAAATGAGGAATTATAAGCCAGTTAGCTTAACTTCTATAGTGGGAAAAATGCTTGAATCTACTATCAATGAAAAAATAGCAAGACATCGAGATATAAATTGTCCCATTGGGCAGACACAGCATGGGTTCATGAAGGCAAGAATTTAACTAATTTACTGGAATTCAATGAAGACATTATGAGTGCGATGTGCACAATGGGGACCCAGTAGATGTGGTGTATCTAGATTTCCAAAAGGCATTTGACAAGGTGCCTCACAAAAGGCTGCTGCATAAGATAAAGGTGCATGGGGTTACAAGCAATGTATTGGCATGGAGAGAGGATTGGTTAACTAACAGGAAGCAAAGAGTGGGGATAAATGAGTACTTTTCTGGTTGGTGATCAGTGACTAGTGGTGTGCCTCAGGTATCAGTGTTGGGACCACAATTGTTTACAATTTATATAGATGATTTGGGAGTTGGGGACCACATGTAGTGTCTCAAAGCTTGCTGATGACACTAAGATGAGTGGTAGAGCAAAGTGTGCAGGGGACTCTGAAAGTTTGCAGAGGGATATAGATAGTTAAAGTGAGTAGGCAAAAGCCTGGCAGATGGAACTCAATATTGATAAATGTAAAGTCATCCATTTTTGGTAGGAATAAAAGTAAAAGGGACTATTACTTGAATGGTAAAAAAAATTGCAGCATGCTGCTGTGCAGAGGGACCTGGGTGTCCTTGTGCATGAATCACAGAAGGTTGGTTTGCAGGTTCAAAAGGTAATTAAGAAGGCAAATGGAATATTGTCCTTCATTGCTAGAAGGATTGAGTTTAAAAGGAGGGAGGTTATGTTGCAGTTGTGTAAGGTGCTGGTGAGGCCACACCTGGAGTACTGCATGCACTTTTAGACTCCTTACTTGAGAAAGGATGTACTGGCACTAGTACAGAGCAGATTCACTAGGTTGATTTCAGAGTTGAAAGGGTTGGTTTATGAGGAGAGACTGAGTAGATTGGGATTATATTCATTGGAATTTAGAAGAATGAGGGGGTATCTTATAGAAACATATAAAATTATGAAGGGGATAAGATAGAAGCAGGGAGGATCAGGGGGAACAAATTTAGGACTGAATTGAGGTGAAACTTCTTCATCCAAATGGTTTTGAATCTGTGGAACTCCCTGCTCAGTGAAGTAGTTGAGGCTTCCTCATGGAATGTTTTTAAAGCTAAGATAATTTTTTGAACAGTAAAGGATTTAAGAGTTATGGTGAGAGAGTGAGTAAGTGGAGCTGAGGCCACGAAAAGATCAGCCATGATCTTATTACATAGCTTGCTCCTGGTTCTTTTGTTTTAATTCTGGCCATGACAGGTGGAGAACTCCCCTACTTTTTCAAATAGTTTCAAGGGAAACTAGCTTTTTTAAAACTTATTCTTTCATGGGATATGTGTGTCACAGCCTCGGTTGACATTTGTTGCCCTTCCCTAATTGCCTTTGAACTGACAGCCTTGCTATCTATTTCAGAGGGCAATTAAGATTCAACTAGTGCTTTGGGTCTGATGTCACATGTATGACTCAAATTTCTGGAATGTGGCTCGATCCCTTAGCCTTTAGGCACAGAGGCAAGGGTGGCACCCACTAAGGTGATGGAATTTGGTCTTGGGTGTTTTGGGAGTTTTGTAGGGGCTGGTTTGCACATGCTGGGGTGGGCGCAGGGTTGAGAAGCCTGGCTGACTTGCAGAGTGTCCCCCTCTGCTGTCCCTGATCTTCAACCAGTCTAAAAATTGCAGCAGGGCACGAAGTGACCATTAATTCGGTCTCTATATAGGTCAAGTCAGGTCAGGGCTGAAGCCAAGTCCCCTAGCATAGGATGGTAAAATTCTACTCAAGGATAGAGAATGCACGAGACCTCCACTAAGCTAAAGTTTCAATCTTTACATCTTTAGTGCCTTCACTTCCTCATTAACTAGTCATATCTCAATTAGAGTGGGGGCAGGGGTGGTATTCCAGATCTTGGGGCTAGGCAACCAAAGGTACAACCTACAAGTGCAGCAAAGGTAACTGGGAATGTCTAAACAGTCAAACTAAAGGCAGAGAATGGGTTTTGGAGCTGGAAGTGCTTAGAGAAATAAGGAGGGATATAAAGCCATGGAGGGGTTTGAAAATGAGGATGAGAATTTTAAAATTGAGAAGTTGCTAATGTGGGTTAATGTGCACTGGGAAGATGGGTGAACAGAACTTGGTGCAAGTGAGGATACAGCCACCAAGGTCTGGATTGCCTCAAGTTTATGGAGAGTAGAAGATATGCCCAGTGAGGGAAGCATTACAGCTGCGAAGTCTAGAGGCAACAAATGTATGGATGAAGGTTTCAGAGTAGTTCAGGCAGAATCTATTATTCACAGGATGTTGACATCTCTAGCTAGTCAGCACTTAAAAGTCAACCACATTGTGGGTCTAGAGTCACATGTAGGCCTAACCAGGTAAATATAGAAACAGAAGATAGTAGCAGGAGGAGGCCATTCGGCCGTTCAAGCCTGTTCCACCATCCATCACAATCATGGCTGATTGTCCAACTCAATAGCCTAATCCTGCTTTCTCCCCACAACCTTTGATCCAATTTGCCCGAGGTGTGCTATATCTAGTCACCTTTTGAATATATTCAGTGTTTTGGCATCAACTACTTCCTGTGGTAATGAATTCCACAGGCTCACCACTCTTTGGGTGAAGAAATGTCTCCTCATCTCCGTCCTAAATGGTCTACCCCAAATCCTCAGACCGTGACCCCTGGGTCTGGACACACCCACCATCGGGAACATCCTCACTGCATCTACCTTGTCCAGTCCTGTTAGAATTTTATAAGTCTCTATGAGATTCCCCCTCATTTGTCTGAACTCCAGCGAAAACAATCCCAACCTTGTCAATCTCTCCTCATATATCAGACCCACCATCCCCGGAATCAGCCTGGTAAACCTTTGCTGCACTCCCTTGAGAGCAAGAGCATCCTTCCTCAGAAAAGGAGACCAAAACTGCACACAATATTCTAGGTCTCAAAGCCCTATATAACTGCAACAACACATCCCTGCTCTTGTACTCGAAACCTCACGCAATGAAGGCCAACATACCATTTGCCTTCTTTACTGCCTGCTGCACCTGCATGCTTACCTTCAGCAACTGATGCACAAGGACACCCAGGTTCTGCTGCACACTCCCCCTCTCCCAATTTACAGCCATTCAGGTAATCTGCCTTCTTGTTTTTGCTTCCAAAGTGAATAATCTCACATTTATCCAAATTATTCTGCATCTGCCATTGATTTGCCCACTCACCCACACTGTCGAGATCATGCTGAAGGATCTCTGCATCTTTAATAAAAACCAAAAAAGAACTGAGGATACTGTAAATCAGGAACAAGTACAGAAGTTGCTGGAAAAGCTCAGCAGGTCTGGCAGCATCTGTGAAGAAAAAATCAGAGTTAACATTTCGGGTCTGGTGACCCTTCTGAGCAAGTTATGAGGAAGCGTCACCGGACCCAAAACGTTAACTGTGATTTTATTTTCTTCACAGATGCTGCCAGACATGCTGAGCTTTTCCAGCAACTTCTGTTTTTGATCTCTGCATCCTTGTCACAGTTCACCCTCCCAACTTGGTATCATCTGCAAGCTTTGAGATGTTACATTTTGTTCCCTAATCCAAATCATTAATATATATTGTGAACAGCTGGGGTCTCAGCACCAATCCCTGTGACACCCCACTAGTTACTGCCTGCCAATTTGAAAAGGATCCATTAATTCCTACTCTTTGTTTCCTCACTGCCAATCAGTTTTCTCTCCATCTCAATGAACTTCCCCCCATCCCATGCACTTTAATCTTGTACAATAATCTCTTACGTGGAACTTTGTCAAACGCTTTCCGAAAGTCTAAATATACCACATCGACCGGCTCCCCTTGTCAACTCTACTAGTTTCATCTTCATTGAATTCCAACAGATTTGTCAAGCATGATTTCCCCTTCATAAATCCATGCTGACTCTCTAAACCTGCCATTGCTTTCTAAAAGCTGTGCTATAAAGTCCTTGATAATGGATTTGAGAATTTTCTCCACTACCGATGTTAGACTTACTGGTCTATAATTCGGTTTTCTCTCTACCTTCATTTTTGAAAATTGGAGTGACATTAACTACCATCCAATCTGCAGGATCTGTTCCAGAGTCTATAGAATCCTGGAAGATGACCACCGCCAATGCATCCACTATTTCTAGAGCTACTTCTGTAACTCTTCTGGGATGTAGTTTATCAGGCTGTGGGGATTTATCTGTTTTCAATCCCATCAATTTTTCCCAGCACCATTTCTCTACTAATATTGATCTCCCTCAATTCTTCCCTCTCCCTAAATCTTGCACTTTTCGACACTTCTGGTATCTGATTTGTGTCCTCTTTTCTGATGACAGAACCAAAGTACGTATTCAGTTGCTCAGCCATTTCTTGTCCCCTATTATACATGCCCCCATTTCAGTCTGTAGGACACCTACATTTGTCTTTGCCAATCTCCTTCTCTTCACGTACCTATAGAAACTGTTAATATCAGTCTTTATGTTCCTTGCAAGCTTTCTTTTGTACTGTATTTTCCCCTTCTTAATCAATCCCTTGGTCCCTCTTTGTTGAATTCTAAACTGCTCCTAATCCTCAGACACGTTATGTTTCTTGGCCGATCTGTATGCTTTTTCCATGGATCGGATACTATCTCTAATTTCCTTTGTAAGCCATGGATTGGCCCTCTTACCCATTTTGCTTTTTTGCCAGACAGGAATAAAACCGAATTAAAAACCGAAAGAACTGTGGATGCTGTCAATCAGGAGCAAAAACAAAGTTGCTGGAAAAGCTCAGCAGGTCTGGCAACATCTGTGAAGGAAAAAGCAAGAGTTAACATTTCAGGTCCGGGGACCCTTCCTCATAACTTGCTGAGAAGGGTCACCGGACCCGAAACGTTAACTCTGTTTTTTCTTCACAGACGCTGTCGCCAGACCTGCTGGGCTTTTCCAGCAACTTTGTTTTTGTCCAGGAATAAACAGTTGTTGCAGTTCCCCCATGAGTTCTTTGAATGTTTGCCATTGCCTATCCACTGTCATCCCTTTCGGTAACTCTCCCCAAACTATCAAGACCAACTCGCTTGTTATATCTTCATCGTTTCCTTTATTCAGATTCAGCACCCTGGTCTCCGAATCAACTACCTCATTCTCCATCTTGATTAACAATTCTGACACGTTATGGTCGCTCATCTCCAAGGGGCCTCGCATTGCTAGTTTGGCAATGATTCCCTTCTCATTACACAGTACCCAGTCCTTCCCTAAAGGACATCAGTGACATATACAACAATCAACAGTGGTTACACGATCGCCATTTGGATAGCTTTTTATTCCAGATTGGTTAATAAAATTGAATTTAAATTTTACAATCCGCTATGATCGGATTCAAACCCACGTCCCAAAACATTAGCCCAGGGTTCAGGATTCCAAGTCCAGTGACATTATCATTATGCCACTTCCTCCCCACATCTGCCAATGTTAATGAGGTAAAAATATAGATAGTCTTCGCAATTCGGTTGCCATGTAGTCAGAAAAGTATTCCAGGATAGGGCAGCAAACAATCCGGTTCAGCCTCAAACAATGCCCAGAGACAGGGAAGAAATCATGTTTAGGGAATCCATTTTCTGGCAAGGATCAAAGACAATGGCTTTGCTGTTCCCATTTTGGTGGAAATTTCTGATCATGCAGGACTGGCTGGACATTCTGATAAATCAGAGACCATGGAAGGCTTGGGAGGGATGTGTAACGGTGGTGGAACCTGATATTTTGAAATGTAATGTCTCCTTGTCTGCATCTCCCTGAATTTGGGTGAGCATAATTGCACTTGATGCTACAAATCTCACATCATCTTCATCTAACCATCATCAGTAAGGATTGTAACATTAACCTAAATTACTTGTTTCAGATCTAGGGTGGTAGTTTAGCTTGTAACAAGTACATGTAATAGATTTTGCTATTGGAGCTAGGTGGAGATACAGTGGGTATTTTACACAGCCTCTAAACAGACAATCTGCTCCCATTGATAACTGTTAACTGTCAGAACATTTACACAACTCAAAATGTTTCAGTTTGAATATGAATCAGTTTTGCTGGTGTCAAACACTACATTTAGTGAAAATACCTGGATTGTTCCCAATTTAGAACTGGTGGATTTTGTCGTTTATATTAAGTACTTCAGTGCAGCCCTATCACAGGATGTGATGAAGTAGAAAGTCATAAATGTGGTGACTAGTGACAAGAATCGGTGACCAGATCACTGACCAAAGACACACACACAATGACATGGCAGCAAGAATACCATAATACTGCATCACGTGAAATACAGAAATCTGATAACCCGGACAGACTGGAATCCCATTCTTATTGGTCTCTCTAGGCTCTGGGATCCCACTTTGAAAAGTCTGAGGTTTTCTGAGATCTTTACAGTTGGCAAGATGCTTCCCAATTTGTGCTCGGAGTGTGGAGCGGTTTACTCATCCATTTCCTTCAGGAACTCTTCCAGTGTTAGTGCATCAGCTCTCCGGCCTGTTGGAGCTTTGCGCTCCAGGAACAGCCCCATGGGATCTCTGCGGGGTTTGGAAATGCTCCGACACCAGAGTGGTTCCTCGATGTCCAGCAGTTTCTGAATTGCATGGGAAATCACCTAAAACAACAGCACTTTGCATTTATATGGTGCCTTTAAAGTACTAAAAACATTAGTCATTTAACAAAAGCGCAATCACTGTTGTTGAGTCAAAATCCTGGAACTCCCTCACTAATAGCACTTCAGCGTCCCTACTGTGCAGGATTGAAGTGTTTGAAGTAAGTAGCACAATTAGAGATGGACAATAAATGCTGCTCAAGCCAGAAACCCTCACATCCACAAATGAATTTTTTGAAAACAAAACAAAATTTGCAATTGAGCTACTTACGGAGATATTGAGATGGTTTAGCAAAAGCTCAATGAGCGTCTTAAAGGTGAAGTGAGAAAGTCAGAGAAATTTAGGGAGGGAATTCTGGAGCTGAAGATGTGCTCACCAATGGTGAATGATTAAAATCAAGGATTCACAGGGAATCAGAACTGCAGAGGAGCAGACATATCAGTGAGTTGTATAACTGTATTCTGCTGCCCCTCCCCAGGCTTATAGCTATTTAAATGCAAAAGGAAAGAGAAGAGTCATGGAGTCACACAGCACGGAAACGGACGCTTCAGTCCAACTAGTCCATGCCGACCATGTTCCCAAACTAAACTAGTCCCATCTGCTTGCATTTGGTCAATATCCCTCCAAACTTTTCCTATTCAGTACTTATCCAAATGTCTTTTAAAAGTTATAGCTAGTATCTGCATCCACTACTTACAGTTCATTCCACACACTAACCATTCTGTGTAAAAAAGTTTCCCTTCATGTCCCTTTTAAATTTTTCTCTTCTCACCTTAAAAATACGCCCCCTAGTTTTGAACTCCCACACTCATGGAAAAGACCTTTGCTATTCACCTTCTCTATTTCACTCAAAATTTTATAAACCTCTATAAGGTCACCCCTCGACTTCTCACACTCCAGAGAAACATTCCCAGTCTATCCAGCCTATTGATATAACTCAAACTCTCCATTCCCAGTAACATCCTGGTAAATCTTTTCTGAACCCTTTCCAGTTCAATAATTTGCACCTATATAGCAGTTTTCACAATCACCAGAGATCTCGAAGTGCTTCTTAGCCAATTAAGTACATTTGGAATGTATCATTGTTGTAATGTGGGAAATTCGACAGTCAAATTGCTCCCAAATTCAGCATGTGATAAAGACCAGATCATTCATTTTAATGATATTGATCAAGGGAGAATTCTCCCCTGCTCCTCTTCAAAATAATGCCACGGAAACTTATATGTCCACCTGTGCAATGGACGGGCCTCGTGTTAGCATATTCTTTGCACTAGTTGAATTTTCAATTCGAAACTCCAATGTAAACCTTAGTAGAATTAGTCCATGTAAACTGATCACATTGTAATTATGTTATTTGGCAATGAGGGGTACTGCAGCACCACCAATGGCCACAGAATGTAATCCAGCGTGACTAGCTGATGTTGACAGGTTCTAATATAACCCATCTGATGTTACTATACCTAAGTTAATACCTTTTCTAGGAACTGTCTGCTGAGTCCTGTCATCTTCAGATTTGTTAACAGCTAATGGGAAGGGGTGGTAGAGTTTCTAATAAAAATATGGATGTGGAAGTTTCTATCGAGAACATAAGCATTAAGGACATAGCATCTGACTATAAGATGGCACCAACAGGAGATGGTCAAATCTTTCCTCAAACTTGCCAACTGACCTTCATATGTTCAAAGTCCGTGATTCCTATACGAGGCAAGGTGGAACAGTTGACGAAAATAAGTTTCCTGCCAGTGATTCTATTTGATATAAAACAGTCCTGGAAGAAAGGACAGAAAAACATTACACAAGAGTTGCTATCAAATTGAAATGGGCAGTGAGGAGGATGGGTGACACTGGGTCTCTGGGTGCATTTCAGTAACAGCTAGAAAATGGTATGGTTGATAATCAGAACTGGGGGAGTCAAATAGTCTGAGCTGTTTACTCAGTGTATTTTCTGGGGTATATTTATCCAGGAGTATTTTTGCTGGGTACATAAGGGCTGGAGGTATCTAATGTTATATTCACCTTGGGGTATGTAATTAGTCTATTTTCCCAGGGATATGGTTCCTCAGGAGAATATTTTCTTGGGGGTATATTTAACCAAGGGTATGCTTGCTGGGATAAAGTTGCTGGGGATATTTACTGAGAGGAATTTTGTTGGAATATCTGCCTGTGTATTTCATTGCTCAAGGACAAGTAAATGTTTTCCTGAGAATATATTTTGCTCAGGTGGATATTTTCTTTGCTGAGTATTTTGACAAGTATACTTAACCTAATGTATTTTTAAAAACCAAAAGAACTGTGGATGCTGTAAATGAGGAACAAAAATAGAAGTTGCTGGAAAAGCTCAACAGATCTGGCAGCATCTATGAAGAGAAAATCAGAGTTTTGGGTCCGGTATATTTCTTTGGAAGTATAACTCTCACAGGAGCATATTTGCCCTAACATATATTTACCCTGGGTGTATTTAGCCAATTTTATATTTCACATTCAGCAGATTTGCCAAAGGAATGTATTTGCCTGGATGGATATATCCTCAGGTATATAATTGCTCTGAAAGATATTGCCTAGGTGTATTTGTCTGAGTGTACATTTACTCTGGTATATGTTTGCCTACATGTAATGGTGCCTGTGTGTGTATTTGCCCAGGTGTATCTACCCAATATAAATGATCAGGACGTGCATTTTATGAACTTTAAGCTTATCTGTCCTGGTGTACATCTGACCAATGTATCCAACCACAGAGTGCTGAGACATCGCTCATTTGCATTCTGGGAGTGGACTTTGCAGTCAGCTCGGATGTGAAGGGTATTGTAGACGGACCTGCTATTAAGGAACGGTCAGCCCAAAGTTCAGAGGAGAAGAGAGGGAATATTGTGAGCGGAAAGCTAGTAGCGAGAGTTCCAGTGGGTAAAGGAGCATAAGCCCAAACAGCTTCTGGAAACTGTTGTTGGTAAGAGGTAAGTTTTGAGAAATTGTTATCACAGCAGAGAGCATCAGAAGCTTCAATTTAGTTTTAAGAGTAATTGACATTGTAAGGATTAATTAAGTTAAAGGGGTAAGACATGGCAGGAAAGCTCTAACTCATAGTCTGCTCCGCTTGCTCAATGTGGGAAGCCAGCGCATTCCCAGTGCCCGAGACCTGCATGTGTGCAAGAAGTGTCTCCAGTGCAGCTCCTGGAAGCCCGAGTTTCGAAGTTGGAGTGGCATCTGGGGACACTGTGGAGCGTTCGTGAAGTGGAGAATATTGTGGATAGCACGTATAGAGAGGTGGTTGCACCGCAGATTTAAGAGTCCACAGGCAGGAAGGGAATGGATGAACACCAGGCAGAGCAGGAGGGCTAAGTGCAGGAATCTCCCATGGCTATTCTCCTGCTAAATAGATACACCGTTTTGGATAGTGTTGAGGGGAATGGCGTCGCAGGGAATAACAGCAGCAGCCAAACTCATGGCACTATCATTGCCTCTGCTACAGAGGGATGGAGAAATAGGCGTAGAAATGCTATAAAGTTATAGGGGATTCAATCATAAGGGGAATAGATAGGTGTTTCTGTGGCCGCAAACGAGAATCCAGTATGATGTGTTGCCTCCCTGGTGCTAGGGTCCTGGATGTCTCGCATTGGTTGCAGGACATTCTGGAGGGGGAGGACGAACAGCCAGTGGTTGTGGTACCTGTTGGTACTAACAACATAGGTTAAAAAAAGGGGGATGAGGTCTTAAAAGCAGAATATGGAGAACTGGGAAGAAAGTTGAAATGTAGGACCTCAAAGTTTGTTATCTCAGCATTACTACCAGTGCCATGAGCTCGTCAGAGTAGAAACAGCAGGATATATAGGATGAACATGTGGCTGAAAAGATGGTGTGAGGGGGGGGGGGGGGGGGGGGGGGGGGGAGGGCTTCAGATTTGTTGGGCAGTGGGACCACTTCTGTGGGAGGTGGCACCTTACAAACTGGATGGGTTATACCTGGGCAGGACTGGGACTGATGTGCTTGGGGGGGATACAGGGGTAGAGTGGTTGAGGAGGGTTTAAACAAGTGTGGCAGGTGTGTGGGAACCAGAGGAGTAGAGCAGTTGACGCAGAAACGAAGGGAGAGGTCGAAACCAAGGCAAGCATGACAAAGTACAAGAACAGGCAGGGAAACACCTGAAAAGAGCAGGGGGGATGGTCTGAAATGCATGTGTTTCAATGTGAGAAGTATAATCGGCAAGGTAGGTGAACATAGAACAAAGAACAGTACAGCACAGTAGAGGCCCTTCGGCCCACGATGTTGTGCCAAACTTTTCTCCTAAACCTAAGGTCTATCTAACCTCCACCCCTACGTTATACTATCATCCATATGCCTATCCAGTAGCTGCTCAAATGCCCCAATGAAGCCGACTCCACTGCCCTCTCCGGCAATGCATTCCACGCCCCTACCACTCTCTGAGTAAAGAACCTACCTCTGACGTCTCCCCTATATCTACCTCCACTCACTTTAAAACTATGCCCCCTCGTAATAGCTACCTCCACCCTAGCAAAAAGTCTCTGGCTGTCCACTCTATCTATACCTCTGATCATTTTGTACACCTCTATCAAGTCACCTCTCATCCTTCGTCGTTCTAAAGAGAAAAGCCCTCACTCTCTCAACCTTCCCTCATGTGACCTTCCCTCCATTCCAGGCACCATCCTGGTAAATCTCCTCTGCACCTTTTCCAACACTTCCACATCTTTCCTGTAATGAAGCGACCAGAACTGGACACAATACTCCAGATGTGGCCGAACCAGGCTTTTGTATAGTTGGAGCATAACTTCACAGCTCTTGAACTCAATCCCTCTATTAATGAAAGCTAACACACCATACGCCTTCTTAACAACTCTATCCACCTGGGTGGCAGCTTTCAGGGAACTGTGGACATGAACCCCAAGATCCCTCTGCTTCTCCACACTGCCAAGAATCTTTCCATTAACCCTGTATTCTGCTTTCAAGTTTGTCCTTCCAAAATGAATCACCTCACACTTTTCAGGGTTAAACTCCATCTGCCATGAGCTTAAGAGCTTTGGTTAGTACTTGGAACTATGACATTATTGTGATTACAGAGACTTGGCTGAAAGAGGGATAGGACTGGCAGCTGAATGTCCCAGGATTTAGATGTTTCAGGTTTGATAGAAAGGGAGGTAAAAAGGGTGGGGGAGTTGCGTTACTGGTAAAGGAGTATCTCACAGCTGTACTGAGGGATGATACATCAGAGGACTTGTGCAGCGAGGCAAAATGGGCAGAATTCAGGAATAGGAAAGGTGAAATCACAATGCTGGGGTATACTACAGGCCTCCCTATGGCCAGCAAGAAATAGAGGAGGGATATGTAGACATATTTAGGAAAGATGTAAAAACAGCAGGGTCGTTGTGGTGGGTGATATTAACTTCCTCTGTATTGACTGGGACTCACTACGTGCTGGAGGCTTGGATGGGGTAGAATTTGTAAGGACCTTTCAGGAGGGATTCTTGACACAGTATGTAAACAGTCCAACTGGGAAGTGGGTTATCCTGGTTTTGGGAAGTGAACCCAGCCAGGTGAGTGAAGTTTCAGTGGGGGAGTAGGTAGTATTGAGGAGGCAGGGAAGTTGCAGAAGGATTTAGACAGGTTAGGAGAATGGAGAAAGAAGTGGCAGATGGAATACACGTGGGATAGTGTGAGGTCATGCACTTTGGTTGGAAGAATAGAGGCATAGACCATTTTCTAAATGGGAAGAAAATTCCAAAATCTGAAGTGCAAAGGAGCTTTGGAGTCCTATTCCAGGATTCTCTCAAGGTAAACTTGCAGGGCGAGTCGGTAGTTAAGAAGGCAAATACAATGTTGGCATTTATTTTGCGAGAACTAGAACATAAAAGCAGGGATGTACTTCTGAGGCTTTATAAAGCTCTGGTCAGACCTCATTTAGGGTATTTTGAGCTCCATATCTCAGGAAGGATGTACTGGCCCTGGAGCGGGTCCAGAGGAAGTTCATGAGAATGATCCTAGGAATCAAAGGCTTAAAATATGAGGAATATTTGAGGATTCTGGGTCCATACTTGATAGGAGTTTAGAAGGATGAGGGTGGAATCTAATTGAAACTTACAGAATACATGTGACCTGGAAGAGTGGATGTTGGGAAGATCTTTCCATTGGCAGAAGAGACTAGGACCCAAAGGCACATCCTTGGAGTGAAGGGAAGACCTTTTAGAACGGAGATAAGGAGAAACTTCTTCAGCCAGAGAGTGATGAATCTATGGAATTCATTGGCACAGAAGGCTGTTGAGGCCAGGTCATTGAATATTTTTAAGACAGAGATAGATATTTAGGTTCTTGATTGTCAAGGGGATCAAGGGTTAGGGGGAGACAGCGGGAGAATGGGTTGAGAAACTTATCAGCCATGATTGAATGTTGCAGCAGACTCAATGGGCCAAATGGCTTAATTTCTGCTACTATATCTTATGGTCTTACAAAAGAGGTCATGAAAAGTCATTACCAACAGGATTAAGGAGAATCCCAAGGCTCTTTATACATATACGAAAAGCAAGAAGGTAGCCAGGGAAAGGGTTGGCCCATTCAAGGACAAAGGAGGGAAATCTGTGCGTGGAGCCAGAAGAGGTAGGTGAGGTCCTAAACAAATATTTGTGTCAGTATTCACCAAAGAGAAGGAATTGTGGAGGATGATCTCAGGGAAGGAAGTGTTGAATTTCTAAGCCAAGTTGCTATTAAAAAGGAGGAGGTGTCTTAAAAAGTATTAAATTAGCAAAGTCCTCGGGTCCTGATAGAATCTATCCGAGAATATTGAGGGAGGCAAGAGAACAAATTGTAGAGCATTGACAGACATCTTTCATCCTCTCTGGCCACTGGAGAATAGGTAATGTTGTCTCATTGTTTAAGAAGGGTAGCAGGGATAATCCATGAAATTACAGGCCTGTGAGCCTCACGTTGGTGGTAGGGAAATTATTGGAAAAGATTCTCAGGGACAAGATCTATATGCATTTAGAAGCAAATGGACTGATTAGAAATTAGACGTCACATGGTATCGGGGTGAGTTCGTATGAAGGATACAGAACTGGCTTAGTCATAGGAGACAGAGGGTAGTGGTGGAAGGATGCTTTTTGGAATGGAGGGCTGTGACTAGTGGCATTCCACAGGGATCAATGCTGGGACCTCTGCTGTTTGTGGTCTGTGTAAATGATTTGGAGGAAAACATGGCTGATCTAATTAGTAAGTTTGCGGATAATACAAACATTGGCAGAATTGCGGATAGTGAGGAGGATTGTCAGAGGATACAGCTAGATATGTCAGTTGGAGGCATGGGCAGAAAAATGGCATATGGAGTTTAATCCAGACAAATGGTGAGATGATGCATTTTGGAAGGTCAAATATAGGTGGAAATTATACTGTGAATGGCAGAACCCTTAGGAGTATTGATATGCAGAGGGCTCTGGATGTGCAGGTCCACAGATCACTGAAGGTCACAACACAGGTAGATAATGTAGTAAAAAAGGCCTATGGCCATAAGACGTAGGAGCAGAAATTAGGCCATTCGGCCCATCAAGTCTTCTCCTCCATTCAATCATGGCTGATAAGTTCCGCAACCCCATTCTCCTGCTTTCTCCCCATAACCCTTGATCCCCTTGATAATCAAGAACCTATCTATCTCTGTCTTAAATGTATTCAATGACCTGGCCTCCACAGCCTTCTGTGGCAGTGAGTTCCATAGATTCACCACTCTGGCTGAAGAAGTTTCTCCTTATCTCTGTTCTAAAAGGTCTTCCCTTTACTCCAAGGCTGTGCCTTCATGCTTGCCTTCATTGGAAGTGGCATTGAATATAAGGATAGACAAGTTATGCTGCAGCTTTATAGAACTTTAGTTCGATCACATTTGGAATAATGTGCACAGTTCTGGTCACCACATTACCAGAAGGATGTGGCTGCTTTGGAGAGGGTACAGAAAACAGGGTACATGTTGCCTGGTATGGAGAATTTTAGATTTGAATGAATGTTGGATAGACTGGGTTTGTTTTCACTGGGATGCAGGAGGTTGAGGGGTGATCTGATATGAGTTTATAAGATTGTGAATGGCATGGATAGGGTGGAGGGTGGAGGGGTCAGTTACTAGGGGACACGGGTTCAAGGTGAAGGGGGAAGGGGGAAGGGGGTAAGTTTAAAAGAGATATACGAAGCAAGTTTTTCACACAAAGGGTGGTGCATGTATGGAACATGTTGCCAGTGGTGGTGGTCAAAGTAGACACAATAACAGCATTCAAGAAACATCTGAACAAATACATCAATAGGAAGGGAATAGAGCGATACGGATCCTGTAAGTGAAGACAGTTTTAGTACGGAAAGGCAAAATGTGTTGGTGCAGGCTTGGAGGGCCAAAGGATGTGTTCCCGTGATGTATTGTTCTTTGTTCTATTCATCAGCCCCGTAGCTATCTTCTTCTTCAGGAATGTGTACTAGCAAAGTTCAGGCATCAGAAAGAGCATACAATCTGTCAAACACCATTTTACGCAAAGCGCATGTGACAGATTCTGCAGATTGTGGAATATACTTTTCAAGCATTTCAGAATTCATTGAACTCATCCGCAGTCCTGATAGACTGCCCAAGGAGAATGCTAATTTTTTTTTAATTCATTCATTGTATGACTTTTATTTAGCCCTTAGTCCAACTTCACCTATTAACTTACTATTCTCTATGCTAGTGTCAGTTGTATCCCCAGGTATTATACAAATCCTGAAATTCTCTTCTGCTGTTCTTTCTTGGTTTCCACACCTGTGCCAAGTTAGTTTGAAGCCTTAACAAAAGCACTAGCAAAATGCCCCATAAGGACCTTAGTACCAGCTCTGTTCAGAAGCAATCTGTCCAGCTTGTACAGGTGTCATCGTTGTCGAAGTCATTTCCAGTGGAACACAGCAACCTAAAGCCCTCCCTCCTGCACCATCTTTCCAGCTACACATTCATCTGCCTTGTCCACTTATTTCTGAACTAGTTTGCAGATGGCACTGCGGGTAATCTTCAAATTACTACATTTGAGGATCAAGAACAGAAATTGCTGGAAAAACTCAGCAGGTCTGGCAGCATGTGTGGGGAGAAAGCAGAGATACCATTTCGAATCTGGTAACTCTTCAAAGTTGATGGTGAGAAGCGACTGAGGAGGAAGCTGGGAGACACTGGTTCATCACCACAACACAGAAGGGGATTGCAGAGGACCTGGTGCTCAGTAAGAGGAACAGTATCCCACAGAGGCAACCAATGAGAAGTAACTGAGGAGGATTCTCAGAGAAGTTGAAGTAGTCACTACAACTGTCAGTTCGAGTAGCAGCTTTACCTTGAGCAGCAACCAGGAACCAGAATCAGACAGGCCGAAGACAACAATCAGAGCAGGTAAAACATTGAACAAAGGGCATTTTGGACCAATTTTGAGTAGTAGCCTTTTCTTGATACTAAATTGGAGGAAGGCTAATTACTACAATATTTGGCAGTAACTGGGGAATGTAGATTGGGGTGACTCTTTGAGGGTAAATCCATATCTGGCATGTGGGAATCTTTTAAAGCAGCAGTTGATTAGAGTTCATGACCAACATGTTCCTGTGAAAATGAAGGATAAGGATGGGAAGATTTGGGAATCTTGGATGATAAGAGAAATAGAGAGCTTAGTCAAAAAGAAAAAGGAAACGCAAATAAGATTTAGGCAACTGAAGACAGACAGAGCCCTCAAAAATATAAAAATAGCTGGAAAGAACTTAAATAAGGAGAATAGGAGGGCTAAAAGGGGCCATGAAATATCCTTGGCAAACAGGATTAAAGGAAAATCTTTAGGCATTTTACACATATAAAGGAACCAGGAGGATAGTTGGGGAAAAGGTAGGTCCACTCAAGAATAAAGGAGGAAATTTATGATTGGGAGCCGGAGGAAATGAGCGAGGTCTTTAATGAATACTTTGCATCAGTATTCACCAAGGAGAAGGACATGATAGATGGTGAGTCTCGGGAGGGGTATGTTGATATTCTGGGGCATGTCAATATAAAAGAGGAGGTTGTGTTCGATGTTTCGAAAAGCATTAAGGTAGACAAATCCCCAGGACCTGATGGTATCTACCTGAGAATACTGAGGGAGGCAGGTGAGGAAATTGCTGGGGCCTTGTATGAAATCTTTGTATCCTCTTTAGTTACATGAGAGGACCCAGAGAATAGCCAATGTTATTCCTTTGTTTAAGAAGGGCAACAGGGATAATCAGGAAATTACAGGCTGGTGAGCCTTATGTCAGTGGTAGGGAAATTATTGGAGAAGATTCTTCGGGACAGATCATACTCATATTCGGAAAAATATGAGCAGCAACAGGCAGCATCGCTTTGTCCGGGTAAGGCCATGTCTCACAAACTTCATTGTGTGTAGCAGTCCCCTGGCACTCACCTTGTACTGGGGGAAGCCCAGTTTTTGGATCCAGTTGCCCACGTCCTTCTCGTTCCAGCGCTGACTACGGGGCACCACCAGCGGATGACAGCCGCAGCGACATTCCCCGGAGCACGGGTACCTGGCCATCCGGGCTCAGCGCTTACCGACTGGGCCCCCGTCACCACAGCAACCATTGCTAGGAGACCAACCTTCTACGTCACGGCTGCCCCGGTAACCAGGAAGCCCCACCCCCTTCATCCGGGGCCACCTTCCCCTTTTCCGGGATGCCGCGGGAGAGATCGAACTCCGACCAGCTCCAGTTTCTCTCATTGTTTTTCTTGTGCGCTCCGGAGATATGCAATAAGAATGTTGAATCAAGTTTTGATAGGGTTTTCCTTTCCGTCTACACATCAGGAAGTCCGGCTCCTGATGATCATAGGGGCGGGGCTTTGCTACCTGTTCGGGTCCCAAATAGCGACACCTTTCAGAAATGGAGGCGGGGCCTCACCTTTCCTTCCAATGACTGTCCTTAGCGGTTTCACGGAAGAGGCGGGCCGTGACCGTGATCCTCGGTTACGTCCGTCCATCCTCGGCAGTTTCCGTGAGGAGGTGGGCCTTAGTCGGGATCCTCGGTTACGTCCGTCAGTGAGGCGGGTCGTGGCTGAGACGTTCGGTCCTCGGCTATTTCCGCCCCCTTCCCTCTTCGGTTCGGTGGCTGACGATGGCGAGCGGGGCGGCCGCTGGACGCTGTCCCCTTGAGGCGGAGCCGCCGCTGGAGGAAGAGGTGGAGGTCGAGCGGCATTCAGAGGTGGGGAGGACGCTGTGTCGGAGCGGGATGAAGATGGGGATGAACCTAGGGGTGCCAGGGGCTGACAAGCAGCCGCAGGCGGAGGAGGAGAAAGTGCAGCGGAGCCGGGGCCCAGTACCAGGTAAGAACCCCATTCCCCCCTCTCCCCGGGCTGGCGACCCCCTCAATTGCATTGGGGGAAAGTCCCGACCCTAACTGCATCCAACCTGCACATTTTGCAACATAAGAAACGCATTGCAAAGAATAAAAATCCACCCAGAGCCTGTGCCTTTGCATTGACAGAGACTGGCTCTGTGCAGACTGACATCAACATGCATGTCTTTATATTATATCCTGCCCTCTGAAATGGCTGGATTTTTAAAATTTTGGAGCCGAATCTGCCTCTTAAAATCTGCATTTTCTTTAAATCGGTAATTTAAAGAGCATTTAGGAGGAATCTAGATTTTCCCTCGTGAAATGTCAAAGCTATTTTTTACAGGGGTGAACTGTGAGTGTAGAATATCGGAGTAAATCTGACAGATTTTTATCTTGATTGTCACTTCGACTTGAAATCCGGCAAGGAAGTGTTTGTTTTTATGAAACAGTATTCAGATGTCACCTTTTATTTTCGCTGACAGTGCTGGTTTTCTGCAGGTTTTATAGTGAATTAGTAGAATTTGTGGTTAGCTCTTGGAAAGCGCTGCGTGACAGAATGGTGGAGATAGGTTCAATAGAGGCTTTCAAAGGGAAACAATATTTACACAGCTGTGAGGAAAATACCGTGTGACAAGGCACTAACTGTTATCATTCTGATGACTGAGGATAGCCTGAAGAGTTTGTTTGCCAAAGGCGAATATGCAGTTGCTCTGTGTACATCTCCAACAATCTGTATTTGCGCAGTATCATAATTCCAGGAAAAATGACTGACGTTCAACATCGACTCAAAACAGCACCGGAAATGAGAGCGCTTCAGTTATGTTGGCGAAAGTATAACGGGATACATTGGTATTGTCCTTGGAGTGGTGAAAATTAATTGATAGAGGTGTTCTCTATAGAGAGACTTTTCACAAGGTGGACCTGGAAAAGGTGTTTCCCCTCTTGGGTCTGTCTAGAACTAGAGGGCACTATTTTAAAATTCGGGGTCACCTTTTTAGGTTAGAGATGAGAAATGTTTTTCTCGGATCTGAGGCCCGTACGACTTTGGAACAGTGGAAATCACCGCAATCAGTGAAGATACCTCTCCCACAATAACACTCAACACTAGAGCCCCCCAAGGATGCGTCTTCAGCCCTCTGCTATACACTCACGACTGTCGCCAAATTCCGAACAAATGCCATCTACAAGTTCGGTGATGACACAATTGTGGTTGGGACAGATAGCTCAATGACGAGTCAAAATACAGAAGGGGGAATAGAGGGCTTGGTGATGTGGTGCAATGAAGACAACCTCTCTCTCCTTTATTCATTGACGGGATGAGGGTGACGCTGGCTAGGCAGCATTTATTGCCCATCCCTAATTGCCCATAGGACAGTTAAGTTAAGGGCATTGCTTTGGGTCTGGAGTCATACATACACCAGACCAGATAAGGATGGCAGCTTCCTTCCCTAAAGGACATTAGTGAACCAGATGGGTTTTTCTGACGATCGATTCACGGTCATCATTAGATTCTCAATTCCAGATATTTAGTGAATTCAAATTCTGGCATCTGTTGGGGTTTTGAACCTGGGTCCCCAGAACATTAGCTGGGTCTCTGGATTAACAGTCCAGCGATAATACCACTAGGCCATCACCTCCCCTGTCTCTCTCAAAGTCGGCAAAACTAAAGAACTGATCATCAACTTCAGAACGAAAGGAGGAGAACACGCCCCCATCTACATCAATGGAACTGAGGTTGAGAGGGGGAACAGCATCAAGTTCCTCAGAGTGACGATAACCGACAACCTGTCCTGGACTTCCCACGTAGATGCGACAGTCAAAAAGGCACAACAATACCTCTTCTTCCTCAGGTGGCTCAGGAAATTTGGCCTGTCTATAAGGTCCTTGATCAACTTCTACAGATGCACCATTGAAAGCATACTGTCCAGGTGCACAATGGCCTGGTATGGCAACTGCTCTGCCCAGGACTGTAAGAGACTACAGAAGGTGTGCACAGGCCAGACCTTCGTGGAAGCCAACCTTCCATCTATGGACTCCATTTACAGGGCTTGCTGCTGCGGAAAGGCTGCCAACATCATCAAAGACCTATCACACCCCGGTAATGACTTCCTACAACCACTTTCGTCAGGCAGAAAACACAGAAGCCTGAACACACTCTCCAGCAGGTCAGGAACAGCTTCTTCTCAGCCGTTATTAGACTGATGAATGGACTGTCTACCTTCAAATAATGCTGATCTTGCTAACGTTGATCTCACTTAGCACAAGCCCTGTGCAGTGCAAGGGGGAGGTGATGGCCTAGTGGTATTATCACGGAACTGTTAATCCAGAGACCAGATGTGATGTTCTGAGGACCCGGTCGAATCCTGCCACAGCAGATGGTGGAATTTGAATTTGATAAATATCTGGAATTACGAGTGTTATAAATCCATTGCTGATTATCGGTGGGGGGAATCCCATCTGGTTCACTCATGTCCTTTAGGGAAGGAAACTGCCATCCTTACCTGGTCTGGCCTATGTGTGACTCCAGACCCACAGCAATGTGGTTGTCTCCTAACTGCCCTATGGGCAATTAGGGATGGGCAATAAACACTGCCTAGCCAGTGACACCCTCATCCCATGAATGAATAAAGAAAAAAAAGTAACCTATATGCTTCTGTCTAAGAGTTTTTT
>NC_063339.1:1982136-2014885 GCF_021869965.1 Rhincodon typus
GGAGCAGGACAGTCAATTTTTCCGGTCTGAACCCTTCATCAGGACTGAAGTGATGAAGGGTCCAGACCCGAAACATTGACAGTCCTGCTCCTCTGGTGCTGCCTGACCTGCTGTGTTCCTCCAGCTCCACACTGTATTGCCTCTGATTCCAGCATCTGCAGCTCTTGCTATCTCCCAGACTGCTGATATTGTCCACTGTTAAAAAAGGGCGGGAGGGATAGATCTAAGAAATCACAGGCCAGTCAGTCTAACCTGAGCGGTGGGGATGTTATTAGTATTCTGAGGGACAGAATATATCTGCACTTGGAGAGATATGGATTAATCAGGAATAGTTAAAGGGATGGTCATGTTTGACAAGTTAGATTAAATATTTTGAGTTCATGAGGAGTGTTGATGGAAATAATATGTTTGTGGTCTGCATGGACTTTAGCAAACCTTTTAGAAGGTCCTTCATGGCAGACTGATCAAGAAAGTAAGAGCCTTGAGATCATAAACTGTAGGAGCGGAAATAGACCATTCTGTCCATCAAGTCTACTCCACCATTCAATGAGATCACGGCTGACCGCCTATTCCTCAGCTCCATTTTCCTGCCTTTTCACCATAACCCTTGATTCTCTTACTGATTAAAATGTCTATCTCGGCCTTGAATCTACTTAACAACCCAGTCTTGACAGCCCTCTGTAGGCCTCTAGTTTTGTTTGAGGCAGAGGTACATTATTTCCCATCCCCATGGCCTAAGGGCTTTGTTATGATCCCAGCTGATGTTAGTACAAGACTGGGATCTGACTTGATAGATCATATTCTGGTTTGCTTTGGGATTAACAAAGTGGTCCCTCGTTGAAACGTAGGCGTGCAATGCTGTAGGTTTCGCTTTAATCACAAAACAGAACTTTATTGACAAAAGAAATGGGGATAAAATAGAATAAATAGCTGATGGGATGCAAAGCAATGTGGCACATTGGATCCAAAATTGATTAAAAGACAGGGTGCAGAAGCTTTCAGGGAGATTGGGGAAAACCAGGGAAATACAGACCAGTTAGACTAACATCTGTGGTGTGGAAATTATTGGAGTCCATTTTCAAATGCTACAAGATTTGGACAATATCCAGGCTTGGGCTGACAAGTGGCAAGTAACATTTGTGCCACACAAATGCCAGGCTATGACCATCACTAATAAAAGACGATTAACCACCGCCTGTCGACCTTCAATGGTGTTACCATCCTGAACCCCCCACTATCAACATCCTGAGATTTATCATTGACCAGAAACTCAACTGGACTCCCCACATTAAAATTGGCTACAAGAGCAGGTCAGAAGCTGGGAAAACTGAGGCAAGTAACTCCCCTCTTGACCCCACAACGCCTGTCCACCATCTACCGGGCACAAGTCAGGAGTGTGATGGAATACTCCCCACTTACCTGGATGGGTACAGCTGCAACAACACTCAAGAAGCTTGACACCATCCAGAACCAGCCCGCTTGATTGGCACCACATCCCACAAGCACCCACTCCCACCACCACCACCAACACTCAGCAGCAGCAGCAGTGTATATTATGTACAAAATGCACTGTAGAAATTAACCAAAGATCCTCAGACAGCACCTTCCAAATCCACAACTGCTTCCATGCAGAAGGACAGAGGCAGCAGATGTATGGGAACACCACCACCTTCAAGTTCCCCTCCAAGCCACTCACCATCCTGACTTGGAAATATATTGCTGTTCCTCAGTGTTGCTGCATCAAAATCTTGGAATTCCCTTCCTAAAGGCATTGTGTGTCAACCTACAGCTGGTGGACTGCAGCGGTTCAAGAGGCAGCTCACCACCACCTTCTCAAGGGCAGCTAGGGATGGGCGCTAAATGCTGGCCAGCCAGCGACGCCCACATCCCACAAATGAATTTTAAGGAAAAAGGTCAAGGATGAGGTAACTGAAGACATTGAAAATTTTCACCTAAGCAAGGAGAGCCAAGTTGATCATGCCTGACAAACTGAATTTGTTGAAGAGGTGTCTAAGGTAGTGGACAGGGAAATGTCTATGGATGTTGTTGATGGACCGCCAGAAGGTATTTGATAAAGTCCCACATAAGAGATTGTTAATGAAGGTTTGCTCACAGAATTGAGGGCAAATTACTGACATTGGTTGAGTGGCTGGTGACAGAAAGTAGGGATAATGGGCGGGTACTCATATTGGCAGGATGTGAACAGCGATGTCTCACAAGGATCTGTGTTTGACCATCAATTAGTCATATTTATTTATTAACAACTTGGATAATGGCAGAGAGAGTCTTAGAACCAAATTTGCTGATGACACAAAGTGAGAAGGCATTGTAGACTGTATAGAAGATAGCATAAAATTACAAAGGGATATTGATTAGAGCCAGTGAATGGATAAACCTTAGGCAGGTGGAGTTCAATGTAACCAAGTGTGAGGATATCCATTTTGAACCAAAAAAGGATAGATTGCAGAATTTTTCCAGATGATACGATGTTAAATACAGTGGATGTCCAAAGAGAGTTTGGGGTCCTGGTACGTAAATCTTTAAAATGTCACCAAGAGTTGCAGAAAATAAGCAAGGTAGGCAGTGGATTCTGGATCAGTTGTTAATTTTAAATCTGAGGTAGATCAATTTTTGTTAAGCAAAGGTATGAGGCCACAGATCAGCCATGATCTCATTGATTGGCCAAACACGCTTGAGGGTCTGAATGGCCTACTCCTGTTCCTGTGTTCTGATAGAACTTTGTCTCACTGAATGGAAGTCTGATTTTGTGAATTTTGCAGAGCTTGGTGCTGGGTCCCTGCTGTTTATGGTGTATGTTAATGTTTTGGGCTGAACTGTAACAGGTATGATTGAGAAGTTTACAGATGACACAAATGTTGGTAGGTGGTATACCGTGAGGAATATAGTCATAAACTGCAGGGGAATATCAGCAGATTAGTCAGGTGGGCAGAGCAGTGGCAAATGGAATGCAACCTGGAAAAATGTGACATAATGTACTTGGGAAAGGCTAATAAGACAAGAGGTTACACTATTAGTTGAAGAAACCTGGAAAGTACTGAAGGGGCCAAAGAGACCTTGTTGTACATATTACAGATCCCTGAAGGTAGCAGGGCAAGTAGGTGGAATCATACAACCCCTAAAGCGCGGAATTAGAACATAGAACATAACAGCGCAGTACAGGCCCTTCGGCCCTCGATGTTGCGCCGACCTGTGAAACCAATCTGAAGCCCATCTAACCTAAACTATTCCATTATCATCCATATGTTTATCCAATGACCATTTAAATGCCCTTAAAGTGGGCGAGTCTACTATTTTTGCAGGCAGGGCATTCCACGCCCTTACTACTCTCTGAGTAAAGAACCTACCTCTGACATCTGTCCTATATCTATCACCCCTCAATTTAAAGCTATGTCTCCTCATGCTAGCCATCACCATCCGAGGAAAAAGGCTCCCACTGTCCACCCTATCTAATCCTCTGATCATCTTGTATGTCTCTATCAAGTCACCTCTTAACTTTCTTCTCTCTAACGAAAACAGCCTCAAGACCCTCAGCCTTACCTCATAAGACCTTCCCTCCATACCAGACAACATCCTGGTAAATCTCCTCTGCACCCTTTCCAATGCTTCCACATCCTTCCTATAATGCGGTGACCAGAACTGTACGCAATACTCCAAGTGCGGCCGCACCAGAGTTTTTTTGTACAGTTGCAACATGACCTCCATGGCTCCGAAACTCAATCCCTCTACCAATAAAACCTAACATACTGTATGCCTTCTTAACAACGCTATCAACCTGGGTGGCAACTTTCAGTGATCTGTGCACATGGACACCGAGATCTTTCTGCTCGTCCACACCACCAAGAATCTTACCATTAGCCCAGTACTCTGTATTCCTGTTACTCCTTCCAAAGTGAATCACCTCACACTTTTCCGCATTAAACTCCATTTGCCACCTCTCAGCCCAGCTCTGCAGAATTGAGGCCACTGGACCTTTTGAGTCTGCCTGACCCTCTGAAGATAAGATGCGGGATATATGCCTTTATCAGCTCAGGAATAGAATACCAGAGCAGCGAGGTTGTGCTGTAATTATATAAAATATTGGTCAGGTCACAACTGGAGAACTGCATGCATTCAGGTCACCACATTATAGGAGGGATCCAATCTCACGAGGAGTTTTACCAGGATGCTGCCAGGGGTGGAGGGTTTGATTTATAAGGAAAGATTGGATTAGGCTGGGATTGTTTACTTTGGAGCAACAAAGATTGCAAGAGGTCCAGAAAGATGTGTATAAGATTGAGGGGCATAAATAGATTGAATAGGAAGACATCTTTTCATTAGAGAAGGAGTCAATAACCATGGGCATAAGTTTGAAGTAAGAAGTAAAAGGCTTAAGAGGTGAGTTGAGGAGAAGTGTTTTCACCAGGTGGGTTGCGGGATTCTGAACCTCGCTGCCTGAAACGACGATTGAATCAGAAACTCTAGTAACATTTAAGCAGTATTTACATATTCGCTTATATTGTCATAGCCTCTAGAGTTATGGGTCAAAAGCTGGAAACGGGATAAGAATGGCCTCCTTCTGTCCTGTAAACATCTGAGTTTAAACTTAGTAGTTTGGTATCATAATATAAAATAAGACATCATGTCAATGCTGGCTGTGTGAAAGAGTTATCTGATTGGTCCCATTACCACCTTGTTCTTGCCCCATGACCCTCCAGTTTTTCCCTTTCTTTGTCCAATTCCATTTTAAAAGTTCCTGTTGAATGTGTTTCCAGTGCCCTTTCGTGTTGCATGTCCCATGTACAAAACACACTGCATTTCTATAGAGTAAAAGAATAATATTCCTTCCCTCCTATGGAAGTTATGTCAACTGTTTTAAATCTGTCAATAAATGTGGAGCTGGAATAGCACAGTGGGTCATGCAGCATCCAAGGAGCAGAGAAGTCAGTGTTTTGGGCTGAAACCCTGACAAAGGTCCTGATGAAGGATTTTGGCCCGAAACGTTGACTTCTCTGTTCCTTGGACGCTGTCCGATCCGCTGTGGTACTCTAGCTTCAGCATCTCAGTCCTTACCATCTCTAAGTGTTTTGAATCTGTGTTGTGTCGTTACTGTTCCTCGGCACTGGAAACTGTATCTCCTCATTAATACGTTATAGTTAAAGCTGTCATCATTTATAATTTGTTGGATTTTTTCTGAATCTTCTCAGCAGAACAATCTTTGCTTTTCTCTCTGTCTTCACTATCTTGTTTTAGTCTCTCTGGATAACTGTACTCAAAAATAATGTTGCTCTTATCCAATATGTGTAGTAGGTCATAATGCTGCTGGAGTAATTCTTAGTTATAGCTTCAGATTAACCTGTTGTTATTTCCAGTGTTTCACCTGGGAATTACGGAACCGAAAACGTTTGCATCACAAAAACAGCTCAGGTTTTGTTTATAATTTAAGTTGATGTGAGGATACTTTGCAGCTATGTTACAGTAGTTCATACAGTCATTCTGATTGGTGAGGAGCTAGGTTTGTTGAACTAGACTTGTGTGCCCTGGAATATGGGAGGTTCAGAGATAATTTGATGGAGTTTTTTTGGGGTTGGGTAGGGCAAACAGAATTTGTGGCTCACCATCACCTTCTCAACGGCAGTTAGGGTTGGACAATGAATATTGGATTTGCCAGCGATACTTTATATCCCATGAAAGATTTTTTTAATCAAAAACTTGTCTGGCTAGTGGGCAGTCGACAACAGGGAGACGGAAAGTCGGAGTTAGGCCATGAAGGAGGGTAATTAGAAAATACCACTTCATGCAAAGGCTGCTCGAAGTGTGGAACACTCACAGCAAAAGCAACAGATGCTAGCAGAAAGAGTCCTTTTCAATCTGAGACAAATGGGATTCTCGGTTCCTTGTTACCTACTTATCTTGTCTCTTACGTTCTCTTTACATCTCATTCTCCTTTGCAAATTATTTATTCAGCATAATTCCCAATTGTTGTTAATCTAACATTTATTAAAAACCTTTTGACGTATATGCTGTTTGCTCCTGTTCCCCCATTCCACGTTCCTGCCTATCTTAAAAAATCTCCCATCCTCTTACATTTCAAGAATCTATCTAGGTCAGCCTTTAAAATATTCAAGATCTCTGCTTTCACTGCTTTTTTGATGTTGAGGTGCCAGTTTTTACCTGACAAAGGAGTAGCGCTCCGATAGCTTGTGATTTCAAATGAACCTGTTGGACTTTAACCTGGTGTCGTGGGACTTACTGCTTTTTGAGGAAGAGAGTTCCAAAGACTCCAGACCCTGTGTGGGGAAAATATAATCCGCCTCATCTTTGTTCTAAAGGGATGACCTTTAACTTTGAAAGTGTCCCTTAGTTCTTGGATATTCTAACAAGAGGAAATGTCCTCTCCACATCCAGCCTGTCAAGACCCCTTAGGATCTTGTGTGTTTCAATCAATTCCCTTCTTACTCTTCTAAACTGCAGTGGATACAATTCCCTCACAATAAACAATAACATTCTGTTTGCTTTGACTTGCTATACCTGTTCATTTAACCTTTTGTGGTTCATGCAGTGGGACACCTAGATCCCTTGGCATCTCATTTCAACTTCTAGCTCAATCAGAATCTTACAATCTCATTTCTTTCTCCTTTGTCCTATACATTAATGGTCTAGATGAAGGAACTCAGGGTATTCTGGCTAGGTTTGCAGATGATACAAAGATAGGTAGAGGGACAGGTAGTATTGAGGAGGCGGGGAGACTGTAGAAGGATTTGGACAGGTTAGGAGATGGGCAAAGAAGTGGAAGATGGAGTACAACATGGGAAAGTGTGAGGTCATGCACTTTGTTATGAAGAATAAAAGCATGGATGTTTTTCTAAATGGGGAGAAAATTCAGAAATCTGAAGTGCAGAGAGACTTGGGAGTTCTAGTCCAGGATTCTCTCAAAGTAAACTTGTAGGTTGAGTCAGTAGTCAGGAAGGCAAATGCAATGTTGGCACTTATTTTGAGAGGACTTGAATATAAAAGCAGGGATGTACCTCTGAGGCTTTATAAGGCTCTGGTCAGGCCACATTTGGAGTATTGTGTGCAGTTTTGGGCCCCATATCTCAGGAAGGATGTACTGGCCCTGGAGCGGGTTCAGAGGAGGTTCACGAGAATGGTCCCAGGAATGAAAAGCTTAACATATGAGGAACATTTGAGGACTTTGGGACTATACTCATTGGAGTTTAGAAGGATGAGGGGGGATCTAATTGAAACTTACAGAATACTGAATGGCCTGGACAGAGTTGGGAAGATGTTTCCATTGGTAGGAGAGACTAGGACCCGAGAGCACAGCCTTAGAGTAAAGGGAAAACCTTTTTAGAATGGAGATGAGGAGAAACTTCTTCAGCCAGAGAGTGATGAATCTATGGAATTCACTGCCACAGAAGGCTGTGGAGGCCAGGACATTGAGTACGTTTAAGACTGAGATTGATAGGTTCTTAATTATCAAGGAATACGGGGAGGAAGCAGGAGAATGGGGTTGAAGAACTTATCAGCCATAATTGAATGGCGGAGCAGACTCGATGGGCTGAATGGCCTAATTTCTGCTCCTATGTCTTATGGTCTTATGGTCTTGTCCTTTCTGTAAGTAGTGGGTTTCTACAGTGATTACCACAGGCCCCAAACTTAGTTGCCTTCATTTTCCCTCATCTTTTACTTTATATTCAGTGCAATATTTTGCTAATATATTATTTATTTTAGATGCACAACTTGAGCAGAATTCTAAGACTGACATGACCTCGCAACTGTCCAGCCTGCATGTGTCGGAGGGAAGTGAAAAGTGCCAGATGGAGCCTGGAAACAGGTAATAAATCAGCAATGGGAGACTTACAACACAAAAACAAACAGTTTCACCCAGGTGGCCCATGTTGAGGTATATGCTTTACCCATGTTTTCTCAAGTTAGTATGCTCATTGTATCACTGTATCCTGCTGTTACTCTCACCCTCATACATTTATCTTGCTTCTTTTATAGGGCTCTGCATCATATTTGGTTTTATCATGTTCCTATGAAGTACTGTAGGTTGCCATTGATATAAATGATGTGGATGAGAATTTAGGAAGCATGTTTAGTAAGTTTGTGGGTGACACTAAAATTGGTAGCATAGTGGACAGTGAAGAAGGTTATCTAAGTTTGCAAAGGGATCTTGATCAATTGGGCCAATGGGCTGAGGAGTGGCAGATGGAATTTAATTTGTACAAATGTGCGGTATTACATTTTGGTAAGACAGACAAAGGCAAGACTTGGTGTTGTTGGACAGAGAGACCTAGGGGTTCAGGTACATAACTCTTTGAAGTTGCATCACAGGTAGAAAGGATGGTTGGGAAGGCATTTAGCAAGCTTGCCTTCATTGCTTTGACCCTTGTGTATAGGAGTTGGGACATCATGTTGTGGTTGTACAGGACATTGGTGAGGCCGCTTTTGGAGTAATGTGTACAGTTCTGGTCACCCTGCTATAGGAAGGATAATATTAAATTGGAGAGGGTTCAGAAAAGATTTTCCAGGAAGTTGCCAGGAATGGAAGGTTTGACTTATAAGGCTGGGACATTTTGCACTGGAGCTTAGGAGGTTGAGGGATGACCTTTAGAGGTTTATGAAACCATGAAGGCTATAGATAACATGAATAGCAAAGGTTTTTAACCCTAGGGTAGTGGAGTTCAAAACTAGAGGGCATATTTTTAAGGTGAGAGGAGAAAGATTTAAAAAGGACCTGAGTGGTAACTTTTTCACATGGAGGTTGGTTCATATGTGGAATGAACTGCCCGAGAAAGTGGTAGATGTGGGTAAGTGCATGAATAGGAAAGGTTTAAAGAGATATGGGCCAAACACAGGCAAATGGGACGAGTTTAGTTTGGGAAATTTGGTTGGCATGGATGAATTACATCGAAGGCTCTATTTCCATGCTGAATGACTCGGAGTCAAATAGAGTCAGTGTTAAATAGATAAGTCGTTATTGTTCCCTTAATGGCATCTACACTATTTGTTTCGCATTGGAGACAAAGCTCTACATTCTCACTACTTTCTGGGAAAAGATTTTCATCCTGAATTTCCTACTGAATTTGCTTTTGACTGTCTTATATTGATGTCCCCAGCACTGGCCGCCTCAACAAGTGGAAACCTCTCTGCCTGCCCTATCAAAATCCTTTCATAATCGTAAAGACCTCCATCAGGCCACCCCTCTGTCATCACTTTCCTTGTCAGATCATATTTTCAGTTAATGTTAGCAACTTAGAGAAAACACTTTCTCTTTGTTTTCTGTCAATTGACTAGAAAAAGATCGCTAACTGTAGCAGTACCATTTTTTAAAAAGTGTGCTCAGCATCTGGTTGCTGCTGGCTGTGCCTTCCCTAATTCTCCTTAAGAAGGAGATGATGTGCTGCCTTCATGAACTGCTGCAGCCCTTGAGGTGAAGGAGCATGCACAACATTGTCAGGGAGCAAGTCTCACGATTTTAACCAAGTGATGAAGGAAAACTGGTGGTGATATTTGTTGTCTTTTTTTCCTATTTTATAATGATTACGCTTTAAGAGATGCTTCAGAACTGTCGAGTGCTTTGAGACACCCAAAATCATAAAAACTGCTACATAAATGCAAGTTCTTCCTTTCAAGTTAGGACTAGCACATGATCCAACATCGTGAGCTTCTGTCTTGTGCAATACCCTTTTATGTGCTGCATATTTTTCATATTAAGGCTGGCAACTTTACACCTTTCTTGATCTCTGATATGACGCTGTCCCTTATTGGTGATGAACATAAAGAAGAACTCTTCAGCCTCTCTAGCCTGTGCCACCAGTCAACAAGATCTGATCTGCCCTAGGCCTCAATGTCTGTCATTGGCCTCTACTTCCTGATGTTTCAAAAATCTATTTACCGCCTCTTAAACACTTTTCCTGATCGAGTCTCCAAATTCTTGGGTAGAAAATTCCAGACATTCACTAACCTCTGGGAGAAGAAATTCTTTTGCATCTCAGTTTTAAATGAAGATCTCCTTATTCAACAACTCTGTCCCCAAATTCCATACCAGTGAAAACATCTTCTCAACATCTATCCTGTCAAGCCCCCTCAGAATCTTGTATATTTCAATAAATCCACCCCTCATTTTTCTAAACTCTTAAAGAATGAAAGCCTAACCTGTTTGGTCATTCTTAATAAGTCAATCCTTCTTTCCAAGAATCAGACTTGTGAATCTCATTTGAATAGTGTCCAAAACTGGAATATCCTTTTTAAAAAATGGGACCAAACTGTACACAGTATTCCAGATGTGGCCTCACAAATACCCTGTAAAGTCATAACAAGACTTCACTATTTTTAAACTCCAAACCCCAAGCAATAAAGGCCAAAGTTCCTTAATTACTTGCTGCATCTGCAGGCTAATCTTCTGTGTTTCATAACCCAGCGTACCTTTTTTCGGGCGTTTCTCCATTTTAAGTAATAGCCTGCTTTTGATTCCTCTTAATAAAGTATACAATGTCACGCTTTACTACAAACTCCAAGTTTGTGTCCACAAACCCAACCTATCTATATCCCCTTAAGATTCCTTATCATCAAAACATGCTGTTTTTGTATCTTTAGCAAATTACGCTCTGCCCACTCCTCAAAGTCTTTCATGTAGATAGTAAATAATTGAGGCCTTATGATTGATCTTTGTGGCAATCCACCAGTTATGTCTTTCGAACCTGAAAAAGACTCATTTATCCAGATTCTCTTCTGTGTTAACCAGCTCTCAATCTATGCTAATACATTACTCCCAATATAGTGGGCTTCTGTCTTGTGCAATAACCTTTTATGTGCTGCACATTTTTCGTATTAAGGCTGGCAGTTTTACTCCTTTCTTTCAACCCAGAAGACGTTCTGCTGAAGGTACTAACCATTTTCTGGATGATGAGCACCGTCTAATATTTTGTCCAAATAGAGATTGAAGGAGGATAAGGAGCCTATCTGTGTGTTGCACCAAGGTTCTCTATCCACTGTTTAACTCTGTAACCCTGTTTGTCTCCATTATCTAAGGTCTACAGCTTTTGCTGTGATCAGGTGTCACAGCCTGGTTGTTGAGCCTGAGCCAACACCCCCCCCCAAACACACACACACACACACACACACACACACATCCCTGCTGGGAGTCATTAAAGTTACTGAGAACTGCATTCCTGCCCCACCTCGGGCAAGTTCCAACACCCAAGAGATCTGTTGCATGCAGTCAGGTGTAAAAAGGTATCAGGGTGGGGGCTTTGAGCTGGGTTCTGTACTTGTGCATGCAGGAGTTTGTGGAAAAATTCTGTGTTGCTGACTAGAATAGCCCCAGCTGTGATTGAGGAATGTTGTTGTCTTGGGATTAATTGATGGCGGGAGACATAATGCAACCAAAAGGGGCAATATGGTAGCAGATGTGTTGCTGAAAGTGACAGCATGCAATGAGCTGTTTAAGTGGATACTAATTTACTCCATTTTACTATAATTACAGCAATGTTCTGTTTACTGGCTGAAGGATCGGTCCCTTTGAGGGTAGTCACTGGGAGGTTTGTTACATTCTAATTAGTAGAATTGTGCAACTCCCAGCAGCCAGTAGCTGTCTTGTTTTTTTAAAATATTATTTGCTGGAGATGGCTGCATTGACTTGCTGCAAATGCCTTTCATTTTCTTGGCCAGATTCCACACCATGTCTGTTAGATTTGGATTTCACTTGTTCTTCAGTCTTTTGAACTCCGGGCAAGTGCCCGAGTTTTCACATGTGGAACTGGACTCAAAACGTCAGCTCTGTTTTATTCTCACAGATACTGCTAGACCTGCTGAGTTTCTTAAGCAGTTTTTTGTTTTTTTGTTTTAGATCTCCAGGATTCGCAGTTCTCTGAAACTTACAGAATACTGAGAGAATAAAACAATGAGAAGCCCCTTCACCCTTCTAAACTCCATTGAGTACAGACTCAGAAGCCTCAACCACTCCTCATCTGATAAACCCTTCACTCCTGGGATCATTCTTGTGAACCTTGCCTTGACCCCCTCCAAGGCCAGTGCAGCTTTCATTACATACAGGGCCCAGAACTGCTCACAGCATTCCCAACAGTTGTAGCTCAGGACTGCTTCCCATAGCTGCATAATTGTGATCATCTAACCGAGCACAGTGTGGGTTAATTCCTTGGGATTTTCTGAATCTGAACCTCTATCTCCATTTCACACCAAGGGCTGCACTTATTCCATTGTCCTAGGTTAGAACAGTAAATTATTCTTGTCTGGCACTGTATGGTGCCAGGAAGTCAGGTGGAACGCAGGCAGGGTGCAGTAACTGTTGAGTTTAATATTTCTGAGTAAGAATGTGTTTTTCTTTTGAGAGACCACAGAATGTAAGACTGGTGACTGAAGACACACAAGGAAATTCTAGGGAAAGTTCCACAATTCCAGTGAGGCAGACATCGGAGTCAGGAGATGAGCAACCACAACAGGTTTGTACTTGGATTCCATGTAACTTACTTTGTGTACCCTTGTATTTTCGGTATGATTCTTAGTTCAGTAGTTAATGGAACAGCCTGGCAGATGTGCAAGCCCACTGCAGAGACTTGAGTCAGAATCTCATCTGACACTCCTTGCATGGTATTGAGGGATCAGTAATTTGTCAGGGGTGCTAGATGAAATGTTAAACTGGGGTTCCCTCCACTTTCCCAGTTGGACATAAAACATTCTCAAAACAACTCGTAAAGTAGACATTCCCTTGTCGCCTTGATCAATGTTTAAAGCCAGTATTTTTAAAAATAGAATATCTGGCTCTCTTCCAATTGGGACTTTGTGTGCAACTTGTCTGCTGCATTTCTACATTATAATAGCAACTAAATTTCAAACAAAGGTTTAAGTTGCCATAGCACCTTCCATGACCACGGGGTGTCTCACATTAAACCACATTTGTTATGTGAGGATACAGACTTTGCTTCTGAATCTTGAAAGCTCCAGTTGACCCTCAACCTCCGCAACCTCTCTTTGAGGGAGAGAGGTTCTGGTGTGCGCAGGCCTCCTGAATGCTTCCTGATTCCACTCTCCAAGACTAGGGGCAGATGTTTCAGTGCTGCAATGGACTCGGGTCCTGTGTGTGTCCAAAGAATGGCCTCTTCATTTCTGTGTTTACTCTAATGGGAGTAATGCCCAGATCTCCCGAGGGGGATAAAAAATTCCTGGCTTTCAGACTGCAGGATTTCCTACATTAGGCCTATTCAAGTCTAGTTTGAACGGCCTGTGTTTGTAATTGAACCTTTATTCTTGGCGTTGTTGTGTTGAATCTGTGCTGTAGCCTCTCCCAAGGCTTAACCTTTCAGTAAGGAATGTCCAGGTTAATTGCTGTAACATACGTTCTTTCACTCCCAATTTGTGATCTCTAGCTCCCAATCTTCCATCCATTGGAAACAGCTTCTCTTTGTTTACACTTATCTAAACATGTCATGATTTTAAAAACCCATTCAAACTCCCTCATCTCTGCACGTAACTAACCTCACAGATTGGAACTGATTGAGTAAAAATCCCCTCTGAAAGTATGGCATCCAGAATTGGACGCTATCCCCCAAATGGTGTCAAGCTGATATTTTATAAAGGTTTAACATAACTTCTTCACTCTCTTCCTGTGTGCTTCTATTTATAAAGCACATGGTCCCCAAGTCCAAGTCAGTGGATATCAAAATGGCACTGCTCCTTATCCTGAACCATGAGGAACATCACTGCATATTTCCTGATTCACTCCATACAATTTACTGTGGCTGCAACTTATTGACATTTGTAAATGTGAATTTATACCACTGTTCATTCTTTCATGTCTTTTACAACAAAAGCTGAGACTGTTATGAGTCGATCCAGTCAAAGAAAGCTTCTGTCATCTTTGATCTAACTCCCAAAAGCCCAATCACCTTCAAAGTCCTGCTACAGAGTTTGCTCCATTGTTGTGTTTGTGCAAATTTTGCTCATAATCATATGAGGAACCTAACTAAATAACGAGGGAGACTGTAGCATAATGGCAATGTTGCTGGACCAGTAATCCAGAGGCCCTGGCTAATGGTCTGGGGAAATGGGTTCCACACTCCTGACCTCTGGAATCACACAGCATGGAAACAAACCCTTTGGTCCAATTTGTCCATGCTGACCAGATATCCTAAATTAATCTAGTCCCATTTGCCAGCATTTGGCCCATATCCCTCTTAAACCCTTCCTTTTCATATACCCATCCAGATGCCTTTAATATGTTGTAATTGTACCTGCCTCCACTACTTCCTCTGGCAGCATGTTCCACACATCTACCACCCTCTGCATCAAAAAGTTGCCCCTCAGGTCCTTTTAAATCTTTCCCCTCTCACCTTAAACCTATGCACTCTAGTTTTGGATTCCCCTACTCTGGGGAAAAGATCTTGTCTATTCACCCTATCCATGCCCCTCATGATTTTATAAATCTCTATAAGGTGACACCTCAACCTCTGATGCTCCAGGGAAAAAAGCTGCAGCCTGTTCAGCCTCTCCCTATAACTCAAACTCTCCAACCCTGGCACCATCTTTGTAAATCTTGTCTGACCCTTTCAAGTTTAACAACATCTTTCCTATAGTGGGGAGACCAGAATTATACGCAGGTGTCCATGGATGATTTTTAAAAATATTTATTCACAGGATGAGGGCGTCGCTGGCTAGGTCAGCATTTATTGCCCATCCCTAATTGCCCAGAGGGCAGTTAAGAGTCAACCACATCGTCGTGGGTCTGGAGTCATATGTCGGCCAGACCAGGTAAGGATGAGGAAGGGTCACCGGACCCAAAATGTTAACTCTGTTTTTGCCTTCACAGATGCTGTCAGACCTACTGAGCTTCTCAAGCAACTTTGTTTTTGTTCCTGATTTACCGCATCCGCAGATCTTTCGGTTTCAGATAAGGATGGCAGTTTCCTGCCCTAAAGGACATTAGTGAACCAGCAGCGTTTTTCCAACAATCAACAATGGATTCACAGTCATCATTAAACTCTTAATTCCAGATATTTATTGAATTCAAATTCCACCATCTGCCATGACAGGATTCGAACCTGGGTCCCCAGAACATTATCTGGGTCTCTGGATTAACAGTCCAGCAATAATACCACTAAATAATGCACTTTCTCCTATTCTGAGATAACCTGCCCTTCATAGGTCCAAGTTAAATCTCTACTTGTGTGAATTCTCAGTCTCTCATCCCCAATGGACAAACTTCCCTAATGTTAAACTGCCATGTCTGTACTTGTGTGATTTTGCTGTCTGTGTTCTAAAATGATGGAGTGGTGTTTACAATTTCAAATTCAAAAGGCAGAAATCCTGAATCAAGGCAACACTTGGAAAATGGTGATCAACGCTTCAACAATTTCATTACATGATTTATTTAATACCCTGGGAATAAAAAGCATCAGGCTGTGGAGATTTCTGTCCCTTGGGTCTCATTATTATCTCTATTACCATTTGTATAATTCCTACTAGTGGCTTATTTTTAGGACCTGTCCCAGAAGGTGGATTATTGTGGCTTTTAGAATTTTCTAGCTTTTGGAAAGAATTTTGTGAAGTGAGCTAATTCTTTGATGTTTTGAGTAAAAGTGTTCCATGCAGCTTTTAATGGACCTTTTCATGTTATTCCTCAGGATGTTAAGGACAATAAAGGGTGTGAGATATCTGCAACAGCACTTGCTGCATACCGGGTTCGTAAAGTCAGCAGCGATTCTGTGATCATTCAGTCTGACCACGGGGGTCCAGAAAAGCTACCAGCTGATCCATTAGAAGGCCCTGGAAGAGGTAAGTGCAATAATAATTAGAGAGAAGATAGTGTAGAGGAGGTTTTTGTCTGTATCTAGCTCCATGCTGTCCCTATCCAGGGAGTGTTTGATGGAGCACGGACTTTAGTAAAGCCTTTGATAAGATTCTGTGTGGTAGACTAATTAGTAAAGTTAGATCACATGGGATTCAGGGTGAGCTTGCCAATTGAAAACAAAATTGGCTTAATGGAAGGAGACAGAGGGTGGTGGTGGAGGGTTGTTTTTAGGACTAGAGACCTGTGACTAGCAATGTTCCACAGGGACCAGTGCTGGGTACACTTTTGTTTGTCACTTCTTATATAAATGATTTGGATGAGAATATAGGAAGCATGGTTAGTAAATTTGCGGATGACATCAAATTGGTGCTATGGTGGACAGTGAAGAAAGTGATCAAGATCTCTGTAATCTTAAATAAAATAAGTCAATGGGCTGAGGAGTGGCACATGGAGTTTAATTTGAATAAATGTGAGATATTGCATTTTGGTAAAACAATACTGGTAGAACTTATGTAATTAATGGTAGGCCCCTGGGGAGTGTTGTAGAGTAGAGTAATTAGAGATTCAGGTACATAACCTATGACACAAATTTCAAAGAATTGACAGGTTGGGTAAGAAGGCATTTAGCACGTTTACCTTCATTGCTCAGACATTTGAGTGTAGGAGTTGGATCATCATGTTGAGATTGTACAGGATGTTGGTGAGGCCTCTTTTGGAGTACTATGTGCAGTTCTAGTTTCCCTATTGCAGAAAGGATATTATTAAACTGGAGAGAGTTCAGGAAAGATTTACCAGGATGTTGCTGGGAATGGTGGGTTTGAGGTATAAAAATAGGCTGGATAGGCTGGGACATTTTTCAGTGGAATGTAGGAGGTTGAGGGGTAATCTTAGAGAACAATAAAATCATGAGGGGCATAGGTAAGGTGAATAGCAAGGGTCCTTTCCCTAAGGTGGGGGAATTTAAAATTAGGGGACATATTTTTAAGGTGAGAGGAGAAAGGTTTTGAAAAGGATGAGGGGCAATGTTTTTTGACAGTGTATTGTGTGTGGAATGAACTGCCAGAGGAAATGGTGGGTGTGGGTACAGTTTGTAAGACATTTGGATAGGTACATGAATCGGAAAGGATTGGAAGGATACAGGCCAAGTGCAGGCAGGTGTGACTTGTTTAGTTTGGGAACATGGTTGGTGTGGACTAGTTGGACTGAAGGGTCTGTGTTTCCATGCTGTATGACTATGACTCTTTGACAGTGTAGCGGGAGCTTTACTTTAAGTTTAAAGAGTCGAGGGTGCTTTAATTTCAATTCAAAAGTGTAGAGAGCTTTATTTTCTGCTAAAGAGTTAGGAGCTTTATTCTCTGCCATCCCTGTCCTGGGAACATTTTGGAGACAGTGTAGAGGATGCTTTACTTACAGTTTACTTTCAGTTTAAGAGTATAAGGGGAGGCAATGGCCGAGCAGTATTATCGCTGGACTGTTAATCCCGAGACCTAGATAACGTTCTGGGGACCTGGGTTCAAATCCCACCATGGTAGAATTTGAATTCAATAAAATATCTGGAATCCAGAATCTAATGATGATCATGAATCCATTAGTGAACCCATCTGGTTCACTGATGGCACTTTCCTTCCCTAAAGGACATCTTTTGCCTGGTCTGGCCTACATGTGACTCCAGACCCACAGCATGTGGTTGATTCTGAACTGCCCTCTGGGCAGTTAGGGATGGGCAATAATGCTGGCCTAGCCAGTGACGCCCTTGCCCCATTAATGAATAAAGGTAATAAAAGATAAGGAGCTTTAATCTGTAGCTACCCCCATGCTGACCCTGTCCTGGGAGTGCTGGATGGGGACGGTGTAGAGGCAGCTTTATTCTGTGACTAACACAGATCCATTTTAGATGCTGCAGATCTGTTGCACTTTTAAACACTGAAAGAGATAAAGTAAACTGTACATAAAACTCTCAGTTTAAAAGAGTAGAGGCAGCTTTGCTCTGTTCCTAACCCTGTGCTATACATCTTTTAGGAGTAAGAGGACAGTGTGGGGTGTCTGTTTGCCCACAGTTGCCAGCATTCCCATGTGCACTGGATCACTCTCTCTCTCAAACCTGTCAGCCAGCCCTTCTCCCTGGCCAGTCACCTGCCCCATCCCCTTTCCGTCACCCACTAGTTGGTTGAGCGATAATATCCAGGACATTGTATTTTGGATCCAACTATGGATCAGGCTGTTTTAGATCTGGCGATATTTTTGATTCATTCAGAGGTGTTTCTGGTTAGACCATCATTTATTGCCCATCTCCAGTTGCCCTTGAGAAGGCAGTTATGAGGTACTTTCCTGAACTCCTGCAATCCATTGGTGTGTAGATGGTCCCAAAGTGCTGATAGGCAGTGAGTATGTAATATACTGTCTGACGAGACAGGTTTACTAATGATCTCAGGATGCAAGTGGAATGCGTAGCATTGGGTCTTGCTTGTTACCATGTGGTGGGTTTAAGAGCGATGGTTCTGTTACTGGGTTGTGATCCAGACACATCATTTCAAAGTCCTTTTATACCTGCAGGGAAATTCAGTTACTCATAAATCACGGTTCTTTTATTCTATAAATAGATCGTTATAAAAATCCCATCTGGTTCACTTCTGTCCTTTTTTAGGGAAGGAAATCTGTCATCCTTACATGGTATGGCCTAGCATCACTCCAGATCCATAACGATAGGTTGACTGTTAACTGCCCTGTGAAATGGCTGAGGTAGACACTCAGTTGTGTTGAAGAAGGTGGCTCACCATCACCACTTCGAGTGCAATAACTGTTGGCCTTATCAGTAAAACCCACGTTCCAACAAAGATTAATTTTTAAAATCTGTCCAGTTGTATATAACGATGTGTAGCTGTTTCTTACCAAGCATTAGTCTATGATATAAGGGACTATGAAAGCTGTCAGTATGGGAGTTTTGGACTTGTCAGAAGACAATCTCCTTTTGAAGTATGACTAGCTCCCTCATTTCTGCTTACCTTGCAGTTGTTCCTGTAATTGATGCTGCTGCCACCTGGATTTCCACAGAGATGAATGAGTTCAAAGAGAAAATCCGGAGGGAAAAGGCTGGAGTGATGAAGGTGAACCGTGGAAACGTAGTGACAGTGCGAGTTCCCACCCACCCTGAGGGCAACTCTGTCTGCTGGGACTTTGCCACAGACACCTATGACATTGGCTTCGGGGTGTACTTTGAGTGGACTCCTGTGACAAATACAGAGATTACAGTGCTGGTTAGCGAGTCGAGTGATGAAGAGGACGAGGATGAAACAGAAGGTAAAGGGCTTTATAAATGTTCAATAGATATGTAGGCTATCTCACCAAGTGCACACAGCACCCAACATCTCTCATACCTATATTTGTTTGGTTTTTCATTTGCTCTTTTGTGCTCTTGCACTGTTTGCGCTCTCGTGCTCTTTTGCTGTCACTCTTTCTCACTTTCGCGCTGTCTGTCTTGTGCACTCTTGCTCTCGCCTGTTTTCAATCTTGCTGTCACTTGTGCTTGGGCTCTCGCTGTCGCCTGTTCTCGCTCTTGCTGTCACTCGTGCTTGTGCTCTCGCGCTGTCTGTCTCGCACGCTCTCGTTCTCGCCCCCTCTAGCTCTCGAGTGCTGTCTCACGCATGCTTTCTTGCTCGCTTTCGTGTTCTCTTTCGCTTTCGCTCGTGCTTGCGCGGTCTTGCTGTCACTCTTTCTCGCTCTCGCGTTATCTGTTGCGCCCGCTCTCGCATTTGCTCGTGCTCATGCTCACGCTCTCGTGCTGACAGGGCTGTTTTGTCTTTTTAGCATCTTCTATTTTTATTTCAGATTTTCAGCATTTGCTTATTTTCAGTTTTTAATTCTCTTCTTTCAACCTTAAACATATAAATCAGGTTCTCCTGGGTGATACTTAGAGTTGTGTCGAATACTAAAATGGCAAACTTCCCCCACCCTTCCTGTCTCTGTCTCCTTCCTTCCTTCCTTCCCCCACCACCCACTAATTTTCTTTTCCATAAAACACTCTTCTGGTTCTAACATCAGAACAGTTTTCAGCAAGAGTTGTACCATACTTGTAATGTTAACTTTGTTTCTCTCTCCACAGATGCTGTCAGACCAGCTGAGTTTCTCCTGCATTCTGTGTGCTTATTCCATAGTGGGTATAACTGAGACAAACGGAATCCAGTGTCAGACACTGAGGGTACTTTAGGAAAATGGATTAGAACATTTCTAAATGATTATAAGCAAGTATCTATGGAGCAGAGAGATTTAGGGATGTAAAAACAGAAATGGCAAAATAATACTATTGGAACGGTCCACAAATAATTTAATGGACTTGGAACGTTGACTGTTCTCTCAAAAAATGGTCAGGAACAATATGAAAGGCAGGAGGTTTAAAGGAGATTTGGGGAAAAATGTTTTCACCCAGAGGGTAGTGAAAATCTGGAATGCACAGGGGAACCTCACCACCTTTAAAAAGTACTTGGATCAGCACTTAATGTCATAACATTCAAGGTTATAAGCCTAGTGCTAGAATCTGGGACCAGTGTAGATTGAGTAGTTTTTGTCAGTAGAAACTTGATGGGCCGAAGACCCTCCAGTGTATGACTCGATGAATGCGAGCCTCTTTAAAATTGGTAAAGGTGAATAATTATAGTGAAGGAAGAACTCCATATGCCAGACATTCCAAGGAACACATTTTATTTAATTCCTTTATGGGAAGGCCAACATTTGTTGGCCATTCCCTAATTGCCCTGTGAAGGTGATGCTGAGTGACCTTTTAGACCCGCTGTAGTGGTGTAGGAAGGGATATTGAATCAGAACAGGAACTCAATTGAGTTCTTATAGGAATGAAGACTGGGTCTGTTTTCTGTGTAACTTAGTGAAACCAGAGGTGATTTTATTGATACATTTACGCTTCTGAGAGGGGCTTGCCAGGGTAGACAGGCAAAAAGGAAAGTTAATCTAATTGATGGTCTACAAACCAAGGGGGACATTCTCAGAATAAGCGGCAGCTCATTTAGGACTGAGATGGGGGTGTATTTCTTCACCCAGAAAGTGGTGAATCTTTGGAATTCTCTTGTCCCTGGAGCTGTGGAAGCTCAGTCACTGATTATATTGAATGCAGAGATCAATAGATTTCTAACTATTGAAGAAGTTGGATGGTGTGGGAAAATAACATAGAGGTAGACGATCAGCCCTGATCCAGCTGAATGACCTAACAGGACGGGCTTGAGGATAAATGATCATTTACTCCTTTAATGGAGCTGAAGTGTGATAAATCCTCAGAACAAGATGGATTTTGAAAGAATTGTGTGGGAACATGGAACTTTATAGTCAGATACGTTTTGTAAACTGTAGTGTTCTTTCTTTCCCATCGGGAACAATTGGAAGACTGTGCATGTCGTTATGACTAACTGGGGTAGTGTACTGGAATTCAAGCCCCATTATTCCTGGGATCATCACAAATGTGTAAATTTAATTAACCACCGAATTGCCTAATTCTACCCAACTGTCTAATTCAGGTTAAAAAAAACTATGCACACAAGGTTTATTTTTTCGATTAACAGGAAATGACAATTTACTTTATTGCTTTTGCTATTGGTTAAAATGTTTTAACAAGTTGAATTCGCTAACCTTTAACTCTATGACTTAAACTCTCTATGCCCTCCTTAAAATGCCTGTTTTTTATACAGTTGGGGGAGGTGATGGCTTAGTGGTATTATCGCTTGACTGTTAATCCAGAGACTCGGATAACATTCTAGGGACCTGGGTTCAAATCCTACCACAGCAGATGATGGAATTTGAATTCAGTAAAATATCTGGAATTAATAGTCTAATGATGACTGTGAATCCATTGTTGGTTGTTGGAAAAACCCATCTGGTTCACTAATGTCCTTTAGAGAAGGAAACTGCCATCCTTACCTGGTCTGGCCTACATGTGACTCCAGACCCACAGCAATGTGGCTGACTCTGAACTTAGGGATGCAATTAGGGATGGGAAATAAATGCTGCCTAATCAGCGATGCCCTCATCCCATGGATGAATAAAGGAAAAAAAAAATTCAAAGAGACGAGAAGCAAACATTGAGTGTAGGAAAAGTGATTAAAGAAAAGCCAGAGAGGCACAGTTCTGGTACTGCTCTCAATCAGAAATTTCAATGAGTTTATTTCTTTTAAGACTATAAGACCTGGGATCAGAAGTGGGTGCTTTAGCCCATCAATTCTCTCCACTTTCCTGTCATTTCCCCACGGTGGCACAGTGGTTAGCACTGCTGCCTCACAGCGCCAGGGACCTGGGTTCGATTCCAGCCTCGGGCGACTGTCTGTGTGGAGTTTGCACATTCTCCCCGTGTCTGCGTGGGTTTTCTCCGGGTGCTCCGGTTTCCTCCCACAGTCCAAAGATGTGCAGCTTAGGCGGATTGGCCATTCTAAATTGCCCGTAGTGTTCAGGGAGGTAGAGGGTGTATATTAGGTGGGTCATGGGGGGATGGATCTGGGTGGGATGCTCTGAGGTTTGGTGTGGACTTGTTGGGCCGAAGGGCCTGTTTCCACACTGTAGGGATTCTAATTCTAATTCTAATTCTAACCCTTGATTCCCTCATTGATTAAAAAGCTGTCTGTCTCGGATTCCTGCTGACTCTTTGCTGATGATACAAAGTTGTGCATGTGCCAATTCTTGGTTTTTCATCTCACTGGTTGAGAATTGACACTTTGGGTGCCTCTGAAGGTATTTTATCCCCCCCCCGCAACTTTTCCTTTGAACCTTGTGGGGAGAGCCGCTTACAGAGAAAGGTGAGGGAGATCAGATGATAGAGAAAGATGAGAGAGAGCAGCTGTTTACTGAGAATTTTCTTTTCCTTCTCCAAACAACAGAGGGAAGGGCCTGAATTTACCATTGAACCAGTCCTCTTCTGCAGCAGCAGTTTTCCTGAACAGCCAATGTCCCTCGAATCTTTAGAGAAATCAGAAAAAAGACACTTGTTTCCATTGTGCCTTTCTTTGCTTAAGGACTTCTCAAAATGTTCACAGCTAATGAACTTGTACCAAAAGTAACAGTATTGAATTTGAGGGGAAAGGTAGGACCTTGGTTTAATATAACAGCTGAAAGACAGCGTGTTCAAAGTTGCAGTACTGCCTCTACCAACAGCCCCCTCCCTCCCTACAGTGTGGTGCCCCCTCAATGCTGACACCCCCACCCCCAACGGTGTAGTGCTGTAAAGTTTGTGTGCAAGTCTTTGGAATGTACTCTGTGTTTTTCTCCCTGTTTATTTGGTGTCTTCTAGCCTACTTTCCCAGCCTCATTTATCCTCAAGAACCACCTTGCAGGATGACCAGCCTAGAATAGCTTATGCTTTTGTGTATGGACATCCTCCACCTCCTTCTCCTCCTCCTCCTCCTCCTCCTCAAGCCAGAGTGCCGATGGGAAGGTAAGGCGGTTTTGAAAGGTTGAGAGAGCTAGGGCTTTTCTCTTTAGAATGACGAAGGATGAGAGGTGACTTGATAGAGGTGTACAAAATGATCAGAGGTATAGATAGAGTGGACAGCCAGAGACTTTTTCCTACGGTGGAGGTAGCGTTTACAAGGGGACATAGTTTTAAAGTGAAAGGAGGTAGATATCGGGGAGACGTCAGAGGTAGGTTCTTTACTCAGAGAGTGGTAGGGGCGTGGAATGCATTGCCAGAGAGGGTAGTGGAGTTGGCCTCATTAGGGGCATTTAAGCAGCTATTGGATAGGCATATGGATGATAGTATAAGGAGGTTAGATAGACCTTAGGTTTAGGGTAAAAGTTCGGCACAACATCGTGGGCCGAAGGGCCTGTACTGTTCTATGTTCTATGATACGTAAGCTCCCTGTGGCCCTGTCACTCCCTGCCTGCCCCTTTCTGTGGCACTGCTATTAATATCCTCATGCATTGTTCCTTAGCACCCCCAGTACAAGGAGATATCGAGAGGGGGAAAGATTTCTGCCGGTCTGAATTGGAGGAGATCCTGCCTGTGTACCGAAAGGACAGTCATTTGGAGGTTCAGTCTGGCAGTCACAAGTACCCAGGACAGGGAGTCTACCTGCTCAAATTCGACAACTCCTACTCGATCTGGAGACACAAAACCCTGTATTACCAGGTCAACTACAGCTCCTGAAGAAGCAGCCTCAGCAGCAGCACTTCCCAGGGGAAGGGGAACAAATCCGCATCCCATTCCTCCAGAGATACTCTCTCTCTCCAAGACAGCCTCTTGTTTTCTTTCTCTGGCGATTTGTTTTTCTTTATGAAAATCTGACTGGAGCTAATGTGCCCAACATCGAACCCTATGAGCTCTCCCAAGCTCATACATATCTGGCATGTTAAGCGTCTTTTCTGTTTGTTTTGTTTCACAGTATTGGCTTTGTGTTATTTGTGTTCTTGGTACCACTGAATTTATATATAATATATACATTAATGTCATTTTATGCTTAAAAATTTATTTTTGCTGTTTTGTTACTATGTGCTTATTTTGTAAATCCCTCACTGTATACCCATGATGTGGAGGTGCTGGTGTTGGACTAGATCAGAAGTCACATGACACCAGGTTATAGTCCAACAGGTTTACTTGAAATCACAAGCTTTTGGAGTGCTGCTCCTTTGTCACCTGACGAAGGAGCAGCACTCTGAAAGCTTGTGATTTCAAATAAACCTGTTGGACTATAACTTGGTGTTGTGTGACTTCTTACCTTATAACTGTATATGTTTAAGGACCTAAGCTGCAATGATTTTCCTTGTGCAATATCTGGTTTAGGCTTGTTCTGTACTATTTTCTGAGCAGGTTCCAGTTGCATTCCTGTGTTTACAAGTTACCTGTTGCTCCTTCATCCCAAGGTACCCTCTCAAAAAAAAAAATTTAAATCTTAATTCTTTTATTAAAAAATCGAACTCACATTCCAATCGTTGGAATCTGGGAAAGTCGAGCAAGGATGTGAGACTGGATGTGATGCAGTTGTGAAAAATGAATGTCATTTGCAGCCTTCGCAAAACACAATATATTTTGTATTCTGTGTACTGCCTATAAAAATAAATAAATATAAAATTGTAAACTTAACATGATTGAAGGTTAAGCTGTGTATTGGGGCTGGGGTGAATGGCAGTTAAGGAAAGCTGTCATACAGAAAGTTTGATTGCAAACAAAACGTCGCCGATCCCCTGCAAATCTCAGATTCTGTAGAGAGAATACTTCACACCTGCTGAAGAGTCTCTGAAATGCAACCACTGTTACATTGTAGGAAACAAGGCAGCCAATTTTGCACAGTAAACCTTCACAAACAGCAGTGTGACAGTGACCAGATAGTCTGTTTAATTATATTTCCTGAGGTGTAAATATTGTCCCTAGGATTCTAAAGAGAACTCCCCTGCCCTTTTTCAAAACAGTGCCACAAGTTTTTCACATCCACCAGAGAAGGAAGGTGGTATCACTGCCTGCGTCAGGCATTTATCATCACAGAATCCTTACAGTGTGGAAGCAAGCCATTTTGACCCATCGAGCCCACACCGACCCTCTGAGCATCCCATCCAAACCCGCCCGTATTTCTCATGGCTAATCCACCTAGCCTGCACATCTCGGCATACTAGCATGGCCAATCCACTTAACCTGCACCTCTTTGGACCGTGTGAGGAAGCCAGAGCACTCGGAGGAAACCCATGCTGACACAGGGAGAATGTGCAAACTCCATGTAGACAGTTGCCCAGGGGTGGAATCAAACCCAGGTCCCTGGTGCTGTGAGGCAGCAGTATAAGCCACTGTGTCACCCTACGTTTTTGTAAGCCCCATTACAGATACTTGAGCCCCTCATTCGGCCTGACACACCTGTGTAACACTGTTGGAGGATCAGTACTAGGGGAGTGCCGCACTGCTGGAGGGTCAGTACTGAGGAAGTGCTACAAGCAAGGCTTGAGTCTATTATTTTGGCTTTTGACCACCAGTGGTAGATAAAGATTGATTGTTTCAGTTATTTTGCAAATGATTATGTTTTGGCCTGTTAGAATATTCAGAATGTTTACTTGCAGCCTGCACACATTGATGTTTCCTAATCTAAGCTTGCACATGGTTTCACTCAGCTATTGAATAGGCAAAACACTTAGGAATAATATGCTTCATTTGTCAGGCCCTGGATATGCAATTCCATTTAAAAGAAATGGACACTGGTAATATTGTGGGAATTCTGATTTTAACATTTTACAACCAGAGAATCTTGTAACATTAAAGGGGGCCATTTGTATCACTGTACCTGTGTTGTCTGTTGGTAGAAGCTATTCAATTAGTTCTTCCCTGTTCTATTGCATTCTAGGAAATATTGCCCTTTTAAGGGTTTAATGAATTACCTTTGGGAAGTTACTCTTCAATCTATTCCATCACCCTTGCTGATGATACATTCTGGTTAACAGCAAATCGCCAGCTAAGGACAGCAGATTTCTTCCCTGAAGGGCAGTCATAAACCTAATGAGTTTTCCCCCAACAATTGGCAATGGTTTCATGAGGCCATCGTAGTTCTAGACTTTTAATTGAATTTGAATGCAACCATCTGCCATTTTGGTATTTGAACCACACCCCTAGGGTATTAACCTGGGTCTCTGGATGAGTAGTTGACCAACAATGCCATTAGACCGTTACTGCCTCAAGAATCTATAACAATTGGTAAAAGCAATTCCATATGCTGTTAAAATTGGTTGTTGGAACAATCCTTCCCAATCCACAATTAAACCTCATAATTCTGGCTTGGGCCCTGTTCCCTGAACCTGTTTTTAACTTTCACTGTGCCAGTTACATTTGTAATGCAGAGCCAAGCTCCTCAAGGCTGGAAATCTGGTTTAAGTGCCAGAATCTCCCAATCAGATCATTGCTTGAATCTGGTGACACTATCAGGAGAAACCAACTGAGGTTTTGTGGAAAGATCTGTGTAAACAATGCTTGATTCCCTTAGCGAAGAGGCTGAAGATGATGTCTAAGATCTATGAAATAATGAAGACAGCGAGTGGGAATAATGAGATAGTGAATGGGGATCACCGGGGTGATGAATGGAAATTCTGGGATAATGAATGAGAGTTAAAGGGATAATGGGGGTCACAGGGAAAGTGGATGGGAATGGTTGGAATTCTGTACTAGTTATACATTGGATGTGAATGTTGCTGACTGGGTAAGCATTTATTGCCTATCCCTTATAGCCCTTTGAACTGACAGGTTTGCAACCCATTTTTCAGGAGCTGTTAATAGTCAACCACATTGCTCTGGATCTGAAGTCACACGCGGGGCAAACCAGATAAGGAGATTGACTTCCTTCCCCAAAGGGTGAACATTATTGAATCAAATGGGCTTTTGCGACAATAAAATAGGCTTGTATTTTTTAAAAAAAAATTGACATTGAACTGAAATTTCACCATTTGCCACAGTAAGTTTTGAATGTATATCCTCAGGACATTAGCCTAGGCTTCTAGATTACTAGTCCAGTAACATTACCATTGCAACTCCACTACTATCTCCCCCTTGACAAATGAAGAACCTAGGGATAGTGAATGGGATCATGTGGATAGTAAATGTGAATCACTAATATAATGAGTCGGAATCATTAGGATAATGAATAGGGCATCACATACAATTGGGATTATAGAATCACTGGGCTAACAAGTGGGAATAGTTGGGATAATGAGCAGGCTATCACTGTGATAATGAATGGGATATGAATTGGAATCACACAACATGAAGGGAATGTCACCCTTTCCTGAAAACTTACGGTCAAAAGCAGGGGCGCGGCTTGTAGGTGGCGTCATCACGCAGGGCGTGCGTCAGTCGCCAATGGGTGGGGTTCCGTGGTACAGCGCGGGAGCGGGAGATTTGAATTTGGAGGGAAGTCGTTGAGCCACGTGCGGATCAATGATGGAGTTTTATTTGTTGTGTTCACTTGCTGAGCCTCCTCAACAATTATTCAGGTAAAATAGACAGGGCGGAATAAAACTACCAGGGTTCATGGTAGTAACAAACCTCATGCCCCGTCATTAACGTTTTAATTCAGGATTTCTCAAACGTTTTGGAGATAGAAATGACCTTTTTTTTTAAAAAAAATGCATATCCTTCGTTGTGAAGTTTGTGTTTCTGCAGTAGTTTCATTTTGATCGAAATTATAAATTAAGTTCTACTGCAAATGGGGGAAGTAGTGGACTGAGTTGGAGTAAGTTCTTGTTGTGTAGTTAAGGAGGTGGACACAGGTCGTACTTCAGTGGTAAGAGCACAGGGCTTAGTGCAAGGTCCTGTTTACATCCTTTGCGTCACTGCTTCTCAAATCAACAAAATACACATTTGGTAAACATTTTAGCAAAGGATATTTCTACTAACCTCCTCTGTGGCCACCCTGGGATATCCTATTACGATGCTGAAAATCTAAGCTTGTTACCACCTGGCTGCTATTTCCTATTCTCCTTCGTTTTGCTTCCTTTTTGTGGTGGTTATTTATTCTTGAGTGTTTGTATTGATATTCTTGTTGCCTTTGATAGAATGATGATGCCTCCATATCTTAAATGAGTGTCTACTGTGTGTCTGAACAATCTTATTTAATAAGAACAGAAATTGCTGGGGAAACTCAGCCGATCTGGTAGTATCTGTGGATAGAGAAACTGATAAACTCTTAAGAACTTTGGATCATATTGGACTTGAAATGTTAATTCTCTTTCTCTCAACAGATGCTGCAAGACCCGCTGAGTTTCTCCAGCGCTTTGTTTTTATTTCAGTTTTCCAGCATCTGTAGCATTTTTTTATTCTTTCATTGATATAACTGGGGAACTTTCTAAACCACATCAGAGAATGACACACAGAACGCTACAGCAGAGGAACAGGCCCTTTGGCTGACCATTTCTGTGCTGACCATGATGCCATTCTAAACTAATCCTATCTGCCTGCATATGGTCCACATCTCTCTATTCTTTGCATGAGTCTGACTAAATGTCTCTTAAGTTTTGCTATTCTATTTGCTTTTACCATCTCTCCTGACTGTGTTCCAGGCACCTACCACCGTCAGTGTAAAACAAAACTAGCCTTGCACATCTCCTTAAACCTTTTATCCCTCTCATTTAAACTTGTGCCCCACCCTGGGAAAATGATTCTGACTATCCATCCTATCCATACCTTCATAATTTTATATCCTTCTATCAGGTCGCTGCCTCAGACACTCTAGCAAAAACAATTCAAATTTGTCCAACCTCTCATTATAGTTGCCAAACCAGGCAGCATCCTGGTAAACACCTTCTGCATGCTTTCCAAAGACTCCACATCCTTCCTATAGTGTGGTAACCAGACTGCAAATTATACCTCAAATGTGGCCTAACTAAAGTTCTATGCAGCTGCAATATGACATGCCAAATTTTATACTCTGTGCCCTGACCCCTGAAGGCAAGCATGCCATATACCTTCTTTGTGACCTTATCCTCTGTATATCAATGTTCATCGGGGTCCTGCCATTTAATGTAGACTTTGCTCTTGCAATTGACCTCCCAAAATACATCAAGAAGGTGGCATACATTGGGTTTAAGCTATCGGGCTCAAGTGAATCCCTAGGTGACAATAAAAAGTGTAGGACCATACTCAAGAAGGAAATCAGAATAATGAAAAGAGTGTATGAGATGGATCTGGCAGATAAGGTTAAAGATAATCCCAAGAGGTTCTATAGCTATATTAAGAATAAAAGCGTGGCCAGAGAGAGAATAGGTCCCCTTAAAGATCAGCATGGCCGTCTACGTGCGGAGCCACAGGAGATGGGAGAGATTTTCAATGAATATTTCTGCTCAGTGTTTACTGAGGAGAGAATCATGGATGCTAAGGAAATAAGGGAAACCAGTGGGAATGTGTTGGACAGCACACATATTACCAGGGAGGAGGTGTTTGCAGCCTTAAAGCCCATTAAGCTGGATAAATCCCCGGGACTGATCAAGTCCATCCTTGGACATTCTGGGAGGCTGGGAAGAAATTGCAGAGGCCCTTGCAGAGATTTTTGCTTCATCTTTAGCAACTGGTGAAGTTCCAGAAGTCTGGAGGGTAGCTAATGTTGTTCCACTGTTTAAGAAAGGAAGCAATGACAAGCCAGGGAACTACAGGCTAGTGAGCCTGACATCAGTGGTAGGCAAGTTATTGGAGAGGATACTGAGGGACAGGATCAACCAACATTTGGATAGTCACTGTCTGATTAGGGATAGTCAGCATGGATTTGTGCACAGGAAGTCATGTCTGACAAATCTTTTAGTTTTTCGAAGAGGTAACCAAGAAAATGGCCGAGGGTAGGGCAGTGGATGTTGTCTATATGGACTTTAGTAAGGCCTTTGATAAGGTCCCGCACGGGAGGCTAGTCATGAAGGTGAGGTCGCGTGGGACCCAGGGAGAGCTGCTAATTGGATTTCAAATTGGCTCGATGGTAGGAAGCAGAGGGTGATGGTTGAAGGATGTTTCTTGGACTGGAGGCCTGTGACTAGTGGTAGGCCACAGGTGTCAGTGCTGGGACCTTTGTTATTTGTTATTTACATAAATGATCTGGATGTGGATGTACAAGGCATGATTAGTAAGTTTGCGAATGATACAAAATTAGGAGGTATCATTGATAGCGAAGAAGGTTATCAAAAATTACAGAGAGATCTTGATCAGATGGGTAAGTGGGCTGAGGATTGGCAAACACCATTCAATACAGATAAGTGTGAGGTGTTGCACTTTGGAAAGTCAATCCAAGGTAGGACTTGTACAGTAAATGGTAAGGTCCTGAGGAGTATTGTGGAACAGAGGGAAGTAGGAGTATAAGTACATAGTTCATTGACGCTGCTTTCACAGCTAGACAGGGTGGTGAAGAAGGCATTTAACATGCTGGCCTTCATTGATCAAGGCATTGAGTACAGGACTTGGGACGTGACATTACGTTACAGTTGTATAAATCGTTGGTGAAGCCGCACTTGGAGTATTGTGCACAGTTTTGGTCACTCTGTTATAGGAAAGACATGATCAAACTGGAAAGTTGCAAAGAAGATTTATGAGGATGTTGCCAGGACTGAGTTATAGGGAGAGGTTGGCCAGGATAGGACTTTATTCCTTGGAACCTAGGAGAATGAGGGGTGACCTTATTGAGGTGTATAAAATCACGAGGACATAGATAGGATAGAACATAGAATGGTACAGGCCCTTCGGCCCATGATGTGCCATGCTATGCTACTAGGATCAAACTACCCCGCATACCCTACATTTTACTATCATCCATGTGCCTATCCAAGAGTAGCTTGAATGTCCCTAATATATCTGACTCCACTACCACTGCCGGCAGCGTATTCCACGCGCCCGCCACTCTGTGCAAAGAACCTACCTCTGACATCTCCCCTATACCTTCCTCCAATCACATTATTATGTCCCCACATCATAATCATTTCCACCCTGGGGAAAAGTCTCTGGCTATCCACTCTATCTATGCCTCTCATCATCTTGTACACCTCTATCAAGTCACCTCTCATCCTTCTTTGCTCCAATGAGAAAAGCCCTAGCTCCATCAACCTTTCCTCATAAGACCTGCCCTCCAGTCCAGGCAGCATCCTGGTAAATCTCCTCTGCACCCTCTCTAAAGCTTCCACATCCTTTCTATAATGAGGGGACCAGAACTGAACACAATATTCCAAGTGTGGTCTAACCAGAGTTTTATAGAGCTGCAGCATAACCTCGCGGCTCCTAAACTCAATACCCCTGCCAATGAAAGCAAACACACCATACACCTTCTTTACAACCCTTTCAACTTGGGTAACAACTTTGAGGGATCTGTGGACATGGACCCCAAGATCCCTCTGTTCCTCCACACTGCCGAGAATCCTGCCACTAACCCTGTATTCTGCATTCAAATTCGACCTTCCAAAATGAATCACTTCACACTTTTCTGGGTTGAACTCCATCTGCAACTTCTTTGCCCAGCTCTGAATCCTGTCATTGTCCAGTTGCAACCTACAACAGCCCTCCACACTATCCACAACTCCACCAACCTTCGTGTCATCAGCTAACTTACTAACCCACCCTTCCGCTTCTTCATCCAAGTCATTTATAAAGATTACAAAGAGCAAGGGTCCCAGAAGAGATCCCTGCAGAACACCACTGGTCACCGAGCTCCAGGCTGAATACTTTCCATCTATTACCACTCTGTCTTCTATTGGACAGCCAGTTTTGTATCCAGACAGCCAAATTTCCCTGAATCCCATGCCGCCTCACTTTCTGAATGAGCCTACCATGGGGCACCCTATCAAATGCCTTGCTAAAATCCATATACACCACATCCACTGCTCTATCTTCATTGATGTGTTTTGTCACATCCTCAAAGAATTCAGTAAGGCTTGTGAGGCATGACCTGTCCCCCTCAAAGCCATGACAACAAGGTGCAGGGCTGGATGAACACAGCAGGCCAAGCAGCATCATAGGAGCAGAGAGGCTGACGTTTCGGGCCTAGACCCTTCATCAGAAAAGGGGGAGGGGAAGGGGGTTCTGAAATAAATAGGGAGCGAGTGGGAGACGATAGAAGATGGATAGAGGAGAGGATAGGTGGAGAGGAAACAAACAGGTCGAAGAGGCGGGGATGGGGCCAGTAAAGGTGAGTGTAGGTGGGGAGTTAGGGAGGGAATAGGTCAATCCAGGGAGGATGGACAGGTCAAGGGGGCGGGATGAGGTTAGTCGGTAGGAGATGGAGGTGCGGCTTGAGGTGGGAGGAAGAACAGGTTAGGGAGGCAGGGACGAGCTGGACTGGTTTTGGGACGCGGTAGGGGGAGGGGAGATTTTGAAACTTGTGAAATCCACATTGATACCATTGGGCTGCAGGGTTCCCAAGCGGAATATGAGTTGCTGTTCCTGCAACCTTCGGGTGGCATCGTTGTGGCACTGCAGGAGGCCCAGGATGGACATGTCGTCTGAGGAATGGGAGGGGGAGT
>NC_063339.1:2015285-2074654 GCF_021869965.1 Rhincodon typus
CACTCACCTTTACTGGCTCCATCCCCCCCTCTTTGACCTGTCTGTTTCTTCTCCACCTATCCTCTCCTCTATCCATCTTCTATCCGCCTCCCCCTCTCTCCCTATTTATTTCAAAACCCCCTTCCCCTCCCCCTTTTCTGATGAAGGGTCTAGGCCCGAAACGTCGGCCTCTATGTTCCTATGATGCTGCTTGGCCTGCTGTGTTCATCCAGCCCTGCAACTTGTTGTCTCGGATTCTCCAGCATCTGCAGTTCCTACTATCTCCTCTCAAAGCCATGTTGACTATTTCTTATCCAAATAATTCCAAATAATCATATATACTATCTCTCAGAATCCTCTACAATAATTTACCCACTGCAGAAGTAAGACTGACTGCATATCGGCGTTCAATACTGCACATAGTCTTTTTCTCAGATTTAGGGAATTGAAAACTGGAGGGTATAGGTTTAAGGTGAGAGGGGAAAGATTTAAGAAGGACCTGAGGGGCAACTTCTTTGCACAGAGAGTGATGTGTATATGGAATGGGCTGCCAGAGAAAGTGGTTGAAGCAAGTACAATAGCAACATTTAAAAACCATTTGGATAGGTACGTGGATGGGAAGGGTTTTGAAGGATATGGACCAAATGTGGACAATTGGAACCAGCTGAGTGGGTAGCATGGAGCAATTTGGGCTGAAGGGCCTGTTTCTATGCTGTATTACTGTATGATTCTATCTCACTCTTGCCCAGATTAAACTTCATCTGTCATTTCTCCATCCAACTTTCCAACTGATCTACATCTTGCTATAGCCTTTGACAACATTTCTCACTATCCACAACTTCACCAATTTTCGTGTTATCTGCAAACTCAGTAATCAGAACACATACATTTCCATCCAAATCATTTATAGAAATTAGAGGTCCCAGTACTGATCCATGTGAAACACCACTGGTCAGAGACCTCCAGTCAGAAAAATACCCTTCCATAACTACCCTCTGTCTTCTATGACCAAGCCAATTTTGTATCAAACTTACCAACTCACTGGATCCCGTGTGACTTAACCTTCTGGACCAGTCGACTATGAGGGACCTTCTCAAATGCTTTAGTAAAGTCCGTGTCGACTACATCCACAGTCTTACCCTCATCAATCATTTTCATCACTTCATCAAAAAGCCATCAGTGAAGTGGACTTGTGTGTAGGTGAGGAGGGAAGTTTTCCTTTCTTACAGACCGCAGTGAACCAACTGGGGTTTTATGGCAATCTAACACCTAATGGTTATATTTACTGGAACTTGATTTTTCTGTTGTAGATTTTTGAACTGAATTAAAATTCTCAAAAAAACAATTTCTCTCCTACCGTGGAGGTTTCCCAACCACAAAGCTGGAGTGTGAAGGCTGTGCAGCCTTGTGTTGAGCTAGCTGTAGACCAGCTTGGAGTTTTGACTTGTTTCCACTTCTGTCTCTTGCCTTATAGAGAGCACAATGGCTCCATATTCCATTGCCAGTTAGTGCTGCCCCTGCCAAAGTACCTGGTTGTTTTTGGTTTTGGAAACTGGGACACGTCCACAGAGGAGACCTTTCTTTCAGCCGAGGTGTCAGTGAGCCCTGAGATAAAACCCCAGCGAATTGGAATGCTTTCCTCAGCGGCAAGGTAAGACTCATTGTGTTTGGTAGGTGTTGCACTGGATAATGGACACTTTGATTGCTGGTGCTTGAGGGAGGTGTGACTATTAATAGATTGTATTTGAGTGCCTCATCTCACTCAAGTGTTTCACTTGAGTTCGGGTCTGGTATTGTCAGGTTCGGTTCCTGATGTTTGAGTTTGCTGATGATACTGAGGCTGGCTATTGCATTGAGAGGTCAATAGCGTAGAAGTGGCTAAAGGCAAAGTTGAGAGGGACCTGCTGTGCTGACAGATCTTGCAGTTAACACGTGAACTCATTGTGAACCACATCCAGAGGCAGCCAGATGCTGAGAACCAATAATGGTCTGTGTTCTCGGACCCACTTCGAGCCTCATGTCCAGCTCTGGCCACTCAGAGGAGCAGGGAATATTTCTAAACATTAGACCTGGGCTGGAATAGCTCCTCTTTGAGGGAATGAGACAGAAACCTGGGCTTGACAGTGAAGGACCTTTTTTATTGGAGCCACTAAGCAATATAGACCAGCTAGCTACAGCGATACCTCCATAGTGAAATGCCCTTGGATAAAAGGAACCAGCAAGAAATACATTCACCGAAGAAAGAATCCACTGTTGAGGTGACCAGATTAGTGAGGAGGTGAAAACTTCAGGCGCAGTCAGCATACTGCTCGATGGTATCTTCAGACTTTAGTGTTAACTGTGAGTGGCTGAGGTTTCGGGGCTGGGCTTACCTGGGATTTTGTAACACCTGACCAAAAGGTCTCAAGGTAATTCAGTAGCATCTTCTCTGACACACTCACTTACAATAATAGGGTAAATGACCAAAACTTGTTTAAGGAGCCTCTTAAACGTGCAAACTCTGACGTGGAGGAGGAGGGGTTTAGGGAGTAAATTCCAGGCAAGTGCCAGCATGGCCGCCAATCTTGGAGCAGTTAAAATTGGGGATCCTCAAGAGGTTCGAAGTAGGTGAGTGCTGATACCAGAGAGTTGCACAGCTGGAGGTGGTTAGTAGAGGCCATGGAGACTATTGAAAATTGGTATGACGGTTTAAAAAATCAAGATTGATTTAATGACAAGCCAGTGCAGGGGGAAATGAACCAACGGGATATGCTGTGTATTAGAACACAGCAGGTAAGACTTTAAGAAGCTGAATCTTTTGAAGGGTTGAAGTGACAGATTGGCCAGCAGAGTGGAGGGAATGTGGGCTTGCGCGATCAGTGTCTCTGGCTTGGGTTCCTGACTGCTGCGTTGTCCTGATGAATGGTGGTCTTGTTTTGTATTCCCCAGGTGCCTGGTGTGGCAGGAAGAGTGGAGGAGAGACCTGATGGCAGCTGCCAATGCCAAGGCTGAGAGGGGAGGCCATGGCATACTCTCCCTGATTCTCAATGGACAGGTAGGAGATGATGAGGTGTATACGCTAACTGCAGTAAGGACTATAGGTGCTAAGATCCTGAATGTAAAACACTCCTGTCTGTCAGTGCTACATCTGGAAAACAGGCAGGTGGACCCTTTCTGCCACTTTGAATCAAACATTTTCACTGTACAGAAGGAGACCATTCAGCCCACTGTTTAGGTGGTGGCTCTTGGAAATTGCTGTCCAATTAGTTCCACCCCTCCTGCTCTGTCCTTGAGGCTGGGATTTTATTTAATCCTCTTCAGCTTCTTAGTGCCACCCAATTGGAGACACTATCACCATGCTAAACGGGACAGACTTAGAATTGATCTAGCAACACAAGACTGGGCATCCATGAGGCGCTGTGGGCCATCAACAGCAGCAGAATTGTACTCCAGCACAATCTGTAACCTCATGGCCCGGCATATCCCCCACTGAACCATTACCATCAAGCCAGGGGATTAATCCTGGTTGAATGGAGACTGCAGGAGGGAATGCCAGGAGCAGCACCAGGCATACCTGAAGATGAGGTATCAACCTGGTGAAGCCACCAAACACGACTACTTGCACACCAAACAGCGAAAGCAGCAAGTGATAGACAGAGCTAAGTGATCCCACAACCAACGGATCAGATCTAAGCTCTGCAGTCCTGCCACATCCAGTCGTGAATGGTGGTGGACAATTAAACAACTCGCTGGAGGAGGCAACTCCACAAATATCCCCATCCTCAATGATGGAAGAGTCCAGCACATCAGTGCAAAAGATAAGGCTGAAGCATTCGCAGCAATCATCAGCCAGAAGTGCCGAGTGGATGATCCATCTCGGCCTCCTCCAGTGGTCCCCAGGATCACAGATACCAGCCTTCAGCCAATTCGATTCACTCCACGTAATATCAAGAAACAGTTAGAGACACTGGATACTGCAAAAGCTATGGGTCCTGACCACATTCCGGCAATAGTAATGAAGACTTGTGCTCCAGAACCTGCTGCTCCCCGAGCCAAGCTGTTCCAGTACAGTTACAACACTGGGATCTACTTGACAATGTGGAAGATTGCCCAAGTATGTCCTGTACACAAAAAGCAGGACAAATCCAACCTGGCTAATTACCACCCCATCATCAGTAAAGTGATGGAAGGTGTCACTAACAGTACTATCAAACAGCACCTGCTCAGCAATAACCTGCTCAGTGACGCCCAGTTTGGGTTCCATCAGGCCCACTCAGCTCCTGACCTCATTACAGCCTTGGTTCGAACATGGACAAAAGAGCTGAATTCCAGAGGTGAGGTGAGAGTGACAGCCCTTGATATCAAGGCTGCATTCGACCGAGTGTGGCATCAAGGAGCCCGAGCAAAACTGGAATCAATGGGTATCGGGGGCAAAGGCTCCGGTGGCTGGAGTCCTACCTGGCACATAGGAAGTTGGTTGTGGTTGTTTGTGGTCTGTCATCTCAGCTCCAGGACATCTCTGCAGGAGTTCCTCAGGGTAGTGTCCTAGGCCCAACCATCTTCAGCTTCATCAACGACCTTCCCTCTATCTTAAGGTCAGAAGTAGGGCTGCTCGCCAATGATTGCACAATGTTCAGCACCATTTATGACTCTTCAGATACTGAAGCAGTCCATGTTCACATGCAACAATATCTGGACAATATACAGGCTTGGACTAACAAGTGGCAAGTAACATTGGCACCACACAAATGTCAGGTTATGACTATCACCAATAGTGAGAATTCAACCCGTACAGGGTGCTGCGCTGTTGGAGATGCCATTTTTCACTTGAGATGTTTAACTGAGCTTTGCAGTCACGTGGATATTAAAGGTTGTATGTTATTTTTCAAAGAATTACAGTGGTATTATCCTAGTGCCTCAGACAGTATTTAGACACCAAGCTACGTTACAATCACTATCAATGTGCTGTTTGGGGATCTTGTTATGTGTAAATTGGCTACTGAGTTTCCTAGATGAGAACAGTACTGGCATTTTGAAAAGTATCTAATTAGTTATAAAGAGCTTTGAGGAAAATGCTGTGTTAATACAAGTCAGCAATTGTTATCTAGCAGTATCTGAAGTTCAACACCATCCAGGACAAACCAGCCTGCTCGACTGGCACCACATCCCCTCCCTCCACCACCAACGCTCAGTCGCAGCAATGTGTACCATCTACAAGATGCACTGCAAAATTTCACCAAAAATCCTTAGACAGCTCCTTCCAACGACCCGCCCCTTGCAAGAACCCCCTCCCCCAGCCACCAAGTCACTCACCATCCTGACTTGGGAATATATCGCCGTTCCTTCACTGTCACTGGATCAAAATCCTGGAATTCCCTCCCTAAGGGCATTGTGCGTCAACCTACAGCAGGAGGACTGCAGCTGTTCAAGAAGGCAGCTCATCACTACCTTCTCAAGGGGTAACTTGGGATGGGAAACAAATGCTGGCCCAGCCACTTTCTGTGAATGGAATGTTTAAAAATGGTGTATTTTGTTTGCTAGTTGAAGAGGGTGGATTTCTTGAGCAGCACTCCTGTGGTTCCTGTGAAGACTCGCCCAGCCCTGGATGATGCTCTGTCTGATCTCCTCGATGACGTCTCCCAATTTATCCCCTGTCTCTCTGCACTCGTAAGTCCCTGGAAAAGGCTTCTGAAGTAGTATTTGGGATTGGAAATGTGATTTCCCTGTGCAAATATGCATTCAGAATCAATTCTTCCCTGTTCAGCTTGTATCCCATTCTTCCTTGTATCCAACTGATTCCTGACCCCTTTATCAAGTTTCACGTGGAATTTAACCCCCAACTGCTTCAGTTTACAGAATTTAAAACATTAATGTCTAAATATTAATAAGGTATGTATAGAATGTTACTTTCAGAACAGCCGAAACAGGCCATTCATCCCCTTGAACTGGTTTTCCATTCAGTCAATAAATACCTCAGCTCTACTTTCCCACCTGAGGTCCATATCCTTTGATACTGTTGCCCAAGAAGACTCTGGTAATCTGGTTGATGTCAGCTCCAAATGGTGTTCAGTTTCTCCAGAGAAGGAATTCTCAATTTCCATCCTCGCTTCGTGTGAGGAATTTAGCTCCCTCTCCCCCTCAAAATAAAAAATTCTCTCTATCCTTGTAACTTATTTGATCATCATCAATTTGGTCATCCTTTAATCTTCTATCCTATAGGGGACTCAAGTTTAGACTGTACAGCCCTTGCTTTTAATTTCACTCTTACAGCTCTCATCTTATTCTAATGATTTTCCCCAATCTTCCCCCGTCTCCAATGTCCCCCTCCTAGGGTATGCTCCCAGTCAAACCTTTTTGATCAGTCTGTGCGGGAGACACTGAAATCTCAGATGGGGAAGAGGGAAGAGGTGATCTGTGGTACTACACTAACATTCTGGTCTTGTTTGCAGCCTCAGACCAGCTATTCCCAGATACAGCAAGAGAGGAGCCTGAATTTGGCCCCAAAGGTAGAGGCTTCCCATCCTCGGGTGCCATTTCTTGCTCTGTTAGGGGACACGGACTCCTCTGGAAAGGATTCGGAATCTTCTGGAAAGGACACAGACTCTTCCGACGAGCTAGGTGAAGCTGTGAATATTTTAAAAAAGACCAAAGAACTATAGCCAGAAACAAATAGAAATTGCTAAAAAAAGCTTGGCAGCATCTGTGGAGAGAAATCTGTTAACGTTTTGGGTCTGGTGACCCTTCGTCAGAACTGATTGTGACTAGGAAAAGATTGGTATATATTGCTGAAGGTGGGATCGTGGGGAGGGGAGATGAGTGCACGGTGGGTGGAAATGGAGCCCAGAAACAAACAAAAAAACAGTTGGGCTGACAAAGGAATGGATAAAGGTCAGCCTGGAAGAATAAATAGCTGCTGATGGAGACCATTAGTAGCCGACAATGGAATGGTTGCGTTAGGAGACCATGTGATGACAAGGCCTGGGATGTGGTGGGTTGGGGTAAGGACATGGGAGAAGGTGCCTCAGGCTGTAGAATTGTTGAACTCGATATTGAGTCCTGAAGGCCGCAGGGTGTCTAAGTGGAAAACGAGGTGCGCTGGAGCACTGCAGCAAGCCTGAGACAGATGCTGGCCAGGGACCATGGTAGCGTGTTGAAGTGACAGGCAACAGGAAGTTAGCATTGTTTTTATAGACAGAACCTCGCCACTCCACAAAGTGATCTGAGGCTCGCTACAGTGCTGCAGCGAAGGTCAGCACAAGCTGAAAGAACAGCACTTCGTTTTCTGCATGGGCACCCTGCAGCCTTCAGGACTCTATATCGAGTTCAATAATTTTAGGGCCTGAGCACCATCTTCCATGAATTTACCCCAACTCCCATGCAGTAGGCCTTGTCATCACATGAACTGCTACATACACAACCCATTGTCAGCCACTAATGGTCCCCATTCATTCTCCCAGGCTGACCTTCGCCCATTCCTTTGTCTGTTCAACTGTTTTTCTCTCTCTCTCTATGGGCTCCATCTCCACCTATTGTTTACTCCTTCCCACAGCTCATCTTTAACATATACATCAACCTTTTCCAAGCTACAATCCACTCTGAAAAAGGGTCCCTAGACCCAAAACATTAACTGTGCTCTCTTTCTCAATAGATGCTGCCAGACCTGCTGAGCTTTTCCAGCCATTTCTGTTTTTGCCTGTGAAGCTCTAGTTGTGCCTGTTGAGTGGATGGTGTGACCGTGCAAGGTCACCTGCTCCAAAGGCCATGTAACGGAGATATTTCAGATGGTCGAAGGAGTTGGTAGACTGTGGATTTGTTTTGAGAAAGTGGGAAGGGGGACCAGTCCAGGTTAAGGGCAAAAATTGTTACAAACAAACCCGTGCCAAACTGTTTGGGGTGGGGTGATGTCGAGAAACACCTTTTCACGGATGGGAGTGACAATGAGAAACTCTCTTGCTCAAAATTGATTCTGGGAGAGGTGGGGGTGCTGGTTTGAAAACTTCCAAACTGAAATTGATTTGAGTTGGGTGAGAGTTTTAATATTCCGTTTGGGCGGAGGGCTGAGGGAATGTTCCCTACGTTGTAGGGAAGGACAGCCTTTTCAATATTCGGTAATCTGGGAGTTTCCAAATCCTTCAAATATCCTGGATTGAGCCCCCTACCACAGAGGGCTGGCTGAAGATTTGGTATGTTGCCATTTTGATTAGCATATTATGGGATGTAGGGATGACTTTTTTGTTGACTGCTGTTCCTGTTCCTGTTTCTGTCCTAGGGAGTAATACTGATGTGAAGAGACTGAAGGGTGAGTGAGTCCTGATTACAAGTTTCAGACTAAATCCAAGCAAGTTTCCTTTAACCGTGGTCTAGGGGCGGGTGGGGGGTGCAGGGCAGTTTCCTGCTACCCATGGACTTGCTCACAACCTAATGGGAAGCGTTTAGGGTTGTGCTTTGAATAAAGTACGCACATGGTTGTGTTGTGACAATCTGATGGTCCCCATAATTCACTCTCTCTCCATACACAGGGTCTGGGTCTGTGCCGTCTGAATGGACACCCTGCAGTAATGTTAGTCCCAATCCCCTTGGCAAAAGACAGAAAACATGTGACACTCAAACATTGTCTGATAGTGAGTCACTGTTTGCATTGGTAAAATCACAGAAGGAAACCACTTGGCCCGTCATGTTGGTGTTGGCCCATTTGAAAGAGCAACTCAGAGAGCTACCTTTCTGCCTTTTCCCTGTAATCCTGCAAACACTTCCCCTTCAGTTAATTATCCGATGACAGCCCCTCTTGCTGGTTTGCAGCTTGTCCAAGTCCACGCTGGAATCACACTCTGTGCCTGAGTGACCCAGACACGGCGATTCTGATCGGAGGAGAGAGGGGACCGAAGAGCTACTGTAAAGATGGTCCGTGGAGGCTAGAGCTCGGTGAGTGACATTGGGAATCTGGAGAAACTGCAATCAGTTCTGGGCACTACACATCAGGAAGGAGGTGTTGATGGTTGAGCAGGTTCACCAGAATGCTTCCAGTGATACAGGCTTCCAACTGAGAACGGTCTCCAAGACTGTCTGTGTGTTGTTCAGTATCAGAATGAAATTGATTGAAGTGATCCAATTGAACAGTTTAAAATGACAAGTTTTAATAGGGTTGATGGAGATAAACTATTTTACCTGTTAGGGCAGTCCACAACAAGAGAACAGAATCTTCAGATTCAATTCAAATTAACACAAGGGCACTCTTGCCCCCAAAATGCTATTGAGCCTTTTACATTCTTCTTTCGTGGGATGAGGTGTTGCTGGATAGACCAGCATTTATTGCCCATGAACTGAGTAACTAGCTTGGCCTTTTCAGAGGGCAGTTTAGAATCAACCACCTTGCTGTGGGTCTGAAGTCACACGGAGGTCAGACCAGATAACGACTGTAATAACAAACCAAATGGGCTTGTATCGCAATAAAAAAAAACTTTTAATTTTCCTTTTGTGGGCTGAACTGGGTAAAGGATTATTTTACAACAAAGGACTGAGGAAACAATTGCTGTATTTTTAAAAAGCAAGTCACTGAGACTCATTGTAAGTTATGCTGTTTTGCAAACAGTTGGTGGGGGTGGTGTAAAGAGACAGCACAGCACCAGGTCACGTGTACAAAGCAACATTCGGCTGGCAACAAATAGCTATTAGACTGTGCACTTGTGATCAGCCTTGGATTCCAAAGGTCAAGGTTACCAGCCTTAGGACGACTCTCTGGTTCCTGGTTAACTGAACAGCTTGTGGGTATGTACGATACAGTGAGAAGTCCCTTTGACTGTACAGCTTCTGTAGAGAGTGTTTTCTCCCACCAGTTGCTGTAAGCTGTGGCTTTTACCCAATAAGTCAGAGACTTTATCATTTGTGACCCAGTCACTCTGTGCCTCCCGTGAAGAACCAAAAGAACCTGAGGGAAAAGATGAGAGAACTGAAGGACTTGGGGAAACAAAAGGCACATCCCACTGAATCCTGAGGACTGGTCTCTATGGACTGTTTCCCAAGTACGTTTTATCCCTTCCTTCATAACATCAATGTTTTATTTTGTTTCGGGACGTTTGTGTAGAGGGAGTTTTAGTTATAAGTTATATGGTGACAGTTCACAGATTCTAACCACAAGTAATCCTTCACCATTCTTCCTGACCTCCCACCACCACCATTGGTTGCTGGGTTCTTCGCTGGACTTCAAATGACCCTAAAGCAAATCTCAGGCCCACCAGGTCCCCCCTCGCTCCTAGTGAAGTCTTGCAGACCTGTCGGGATGCATCCTATGGTATGAAACGAAGCAGTTACAGAGATAATGGATGCACTGGGAGTAATCTTCCAGAAATCCTTAGGTTCTGGAAAAGTCCCAGAGGATTGGAAAACTGCCAGTGTAACACCTTTATTTAAACTGGGAGGAAGACAAAAATAAATCAGGTAACTATAGGCCAGTTAGCTTAACACCTATTATTGAGAAAATGTTAAGAGTCGGCTATCAAGGATGTAGTAGCAGAGTATAATATGATCAAGCAGAGTTAGCGTGGCTTCATGAAGCGGGTATCATACCTGACACATTTACTGGGATTCTTTGAGGAGGTAACGAGCAGGATAGAAAGTGGGGAAGCAGTGGATATAATAGTGTCAATGAACGTTAGAGGAACAGGAAAGTCAACCTTTTGGGCCGAAACCCTTCATTAGGACTGGGGAGGGGGAAGGGGAGCCCACAAGTAAATAGAGGGAGGGATGTGGGGATGGGGACAAGTAGGTGGGATGGTGAAAGGTGGATGCGGGGGGTTATAGTGATTGGTCAGTGGGAAGGGTGGAGCGGATAGGTGAGTGGGAAGATGGATAGGTTGGGGGAGGACAGATTTTGAAGCTGGTGAATTCAATATCCAGGCCATTGGGCTGTAAGCTCCCAAGGTGAAATATCAGGTATTGTTCCTCCAGTTTGTTTGGCCTCACTCTCTGACAGTGCATAGAACAAAGAACAATACAGTACAGGCCCTTCGGCCCACGATGTTGTGCCAAACTTTTACCCTAATCCTAAGGTCTATCTAACCTCCACCCCTACCTCATACTATCATCCATATGCCTATCTAATAGCCACTTAAATGAGGCCGACTTCACTACCCTCTCCAGCAATAGAATGGTGGAATGCAGGAGGCCAAGGATGGACATGTCACCAGGGGAGTGGGAGGGGGAGTTAAAGCAGATGGCATCTGGAAGGTTGGGTTGGTTGGTGCGTGTAGAGCACAGATGCTCTGTGAACCGGTCCCCGAGTCTGCGTTTGGTCTCCCCGATCTAGAGGAGACCACATCGGGAGCAACAGATACGGTAGATCAGGTTGGATAAGATGCAGGTGAATCTCTGCTGGATCTGGAAGGATTGTTTGGGACCTTGGACGGAGGTGAGAGGGAGAAGTGTAGGGGCAGGTGTAGCACCTCTTGTGGTTACAGAGAAAGGCGTTGAATTTTCAGAAGACATTTGATAAAATGCTACAGATTAGGGTGCCACAGATTAGGCTACTGATAAGAGCCCATGGTGTTACAGGTTATATATTAGTATGGATAGAGGATTAGCTAACTTGTAGATCACAGAGTTAGGATAAAGGAACATTTTCAGTATGGCTGCCTGTAACTAATGGAATGCTACAGGAATCAGTGCTGGGGCCGTAACTTTTGATATGTTATTGACTTGGATGAGGAAAGTGAATGTAATATCGCAAAGATGACATTTAAAGTGGGTGAGAGGAAGACTGCAAAAAGCTACAGAACAGAGGGTTTTGGAAATCTTCATTCATGAATCAACAAAAGCTAGCATCCAAGTTTGGTGGGGAATAAGGAGGACAAATGGATTGCTGGCCTTTATTTCAGAGGGAATGAAGTTTTTTTTGAAGAAAGAAGGCTTCACTAAAACTATACAAGGTACTAGTCAGAACACACCTAGAAAACTGAACAGTTTTTGACCAGAGGCCATCCAGAGAAGAAAAACAGAAATTGCTGGAAAAGCTCAGCAGGTCTGGCAGCATCTGTGAAGAGAAAAACCAGAGTTAATGTTTCGGATCCGGTGATTCTTCCTCAAAACTGCAGTTGAGAGAATGTTCACTCAGCTGATTCCACATGTGGAGGGACTGTCCTATGAAGAGAGTAGGTTGGGCCTGTACTCGTTGGAGTTTAGAAGAATGAGAGGAGACCTTTTTAAAACATACAAAATTCTTAGGAGGCTTGACAGGGTAGATGTTGAGAGGTTGTTTCCACTTGTGGGAGAGTCTAGGACCAGAGGGTATCATCTTCGCAAAGACCGAAATGAGGAGGAATTTCCTCTCTCAGAAGGAAGGGAATCTGATCTTTTTTCAAACCAGAGGGTGTCAAGGCTGGCTCATTAAGTATATTCAAAGCTGAGATGGACAGATTTTTAATCAGGAAGGGAGTTGAGCATTATTGGGAAAAAGCACGAAAGTGGAGTTGAGGATTATCAGATCAGCTGTGACCTCATTGAATGGCAGAGCAGATTCGATGGGCTGAATGGCCTGTTTCCACTTCGTGTTATGGCCTTATAGGAAATATGTAATTTTTTTGTTTCTTTTAATTTTTCTTCTATGTTAATGTGTTCTCTGTTTGAACTTTGAGCAGACAATGGTGAGAATTTCTGGTTTCCCCTGGAAATGACCCCAACAAAAAGCATCCCAGTCCCTCGGAGAGTCTGTGGTCACTCTGCCACCTATGATCCCGACACCAAACGCATCTACATTTTTGGAGGGGTGAAAGATGAGAAATGCTTCAATACTGTCTACATTCTGGACACTTTGACCTGGAAGTGGTCCTCCATAATTGTAAGTAGAAACATTTGTTTGATGCCCAAAGGAGATGGCTCCCCCTGAACCCAACACAAACACACTTCCCCACATTGAGCTTTCTCTCTGACAGTTCTGCCCGCTTTCAATTATTCAATGCTCTTTAATTTCCATCTCTGCCGTCTGTGTCTGCGTCTGTATCTATCTGTCCATTACCATCATAATCCTATATCCCTCAATCAGGTAACCCCCTCAGCTTTCTTTGCTCTAAGGAAAACAACCTGAGCTTATCCTGACTCTCTTCATTGCTGAAATGGTCCATCCCAGGCAGTTTCCTGGTGAATCTCTGCACCATTGTATCGCAATCACATCCTATAATGTGGTGACCAGAACTGTACATAGTACTCCAGCTGAGGCCTAACCCAAGCTCTGTGCAGCTCCAACATAACCTCTCTGCTTTTACAATCAGTGTTTTGACTGATAAAAACAAGCATCCTGTATGCCTTCATAACTACCCTATTAACCTGTTCTTCCACCTTCAGGAATCTGTGGGCAAGATCCCTCTGCTCCTCTGAGCTTCCCAGTGTCCTGCCATTCATTGAGCACTCCCTTGTCTTGTTCCTTTTTCCTGATCATCACCTGATATTTATCAGGAGATTGTTAAAGGAGATTGTACATTTATCATTTTCTTTGAGGACTTCTCGCTCCCTTGTGTGAAGTGAATTGAAAATGGGGGGGAAAGGAAACTGTTTGGATGATGATCACCCATTGAGGTGGTCTTCCATCAGGAACTCTTTGTATTCGGTGGGCTGCTTTGCCGAGCACCACTGACAACTGAAAGCTGCAGCAACACCTTGTACATCTTCAACGCTGAGCATGAGATCTGGTACCAGTTGAGGTGTAAAAGGTGATGAGGGGCCCGTACAGAGTGTGTGGGAAAGATTTGTTTTCCCTTAGTGAAGAGCTTAGTTACCAGGGCCCAGAGATTTAAGGTCATTGATGGAGTAATTGAAGGGATGTGAGAATATACTGTTCTGCCCCTAGCGTGGTGCCTGGTTTGGTGGATGAGGGAACCTGGCTCTTCACTGGAACCTGTGAGGTCATGGTCTGGAGATGTGGAAGTGATGTTCCCTCGGTGCTGACCTGCCCGCCACCCTCGGGTAAATGTGCTACATCCACTGAAGCACAGCTGACGTTTACCTATCGAGACCCGGAGGGTTTTTTAACTTCATTCCCTATCATTGGTCAGGATCCACTGTCAGACTGAAGTTGTTTTTTTTTTAAGAAAGAAGCTCTCGGGTGGATATAAAGGATTCCACAATTTAGCAAATTGCTGCCTCGGTGTGACTCTGTTAGTGACTTATATTGATGCCATCTTTTCCAAGGCTTTTGATGGCCACACCCCTCTGAGGTCTCTGTCTTCCTCTGATTCCAGTCTCTTGGGCATCCTCAGTTTCCTGAGGGCCAACGTCTGCAATTCCCTCAATGTCCCGCTGCGCCTCTCCTCTTCAAAGACGTGATTTAAACTGCCTCTTTGATCCAGTCCAGCCATCTCATTGTGTAACTTGATGTTATTTTGTTTCTTTGTGTAAAGTCTCTTAGAGATTTGCTTTTGAAGCTGCTGTGACCTTGTTGTATCTGGTTAATGGAGTCGTTGTGCTCTCTCAGGGGAGGGGTAAAGTGCCCTCGCTGGCCTATCACAGTGCGGTGGTCTTCCATCAGGAACTCTTTGTATTTGGTGGACTGCTTTGCCGAGCACCACTGACAACTGAAAGCTGCAGCAACACCTTGTACATCTTCAACGCTGAGCATGAGATCTGGTACCAACCCATTGTGGTAGGTGAAAGACCCCTCCCTCGGTACAGGTGAGTTACCCTCCACACCCATCACAGCAGAGGGCCAGGAATGGTCGCATCCGTCCAGTTTAGTTCCTCGCTGTTGGAATGTGGGATGGGCCAGCATTTATTACCCATCCCCAGTTTGCCCTGAGCACAGGGGCTGGTCTTGCTGTTTGAACCAGAGGATGCTTAGATTAACCATACTGGCAAGGAGACTAGAGTCAGATCTGTATCTGGGTACCAGGCTCCTTCCCTAAAGGACAGAGCCAACCAAATGGGTTTCTAACAGCAATCTGATTTCCTTATAATCTTGATTTTTTTAAGTTCCAGAGTATTTGGTCTGCTTTTGTTTTATTCACTCGTGGGACAAGTGTTGCTGGCCCAGTCGTCATCGCCTGTCCCTAGTTGCCCCTTGAGAAGTTGGGGGTGAGCTGCCTTCTTGAACCGTTGCAGTCCATGTGCTGTAGGGTGACCCACCAATGCCCTTAGGGAGGGAATTCTGGGATTTTAGACCAGTGACAGTGAAGTTACGGTAATATATTTCCTGACCTGTGCCTTACAGATGGTGGACAGGCTTTGGGGAGTCAGGTGGTGAGTTACTGGTCATCTCGGCTCCGTTCACATGCTCTTTTGCCTTAGAACCCATTTGCACACAAGCAGGTGTTGGTTGAGGTTTGCCTGAGGACTCCAAAGGGATCTCCCCTGCTGTTTGAATAGAGCCTGTGACATTCTCTATGCCCTCCTGAGATGGACGGTGGGCCGTTGGTGTCAGGTCTGATATGAAAGGCGGTACCTTGGGAGACTCAGCTCCACTTACCCGCCCACTCACTATAACCCTTAATTCCTTTACTGTTCAAAAATTTATCTAGCCTTGCCTTAAAAACATTCAGCGAGGTAGCTTCAACCGCTTCACTGGGCAGGGAATTCCACAGATTCACAACCCTTTGGGTGAAGGAGTTCCTCCTGACCTCAGTCCTACATCTGCTCTCCTTTATTTTGAGGCGATGCCCTCTAGTCCTAGTTTCACCTGCTAGTGGAAACAACCACTCTGCCTCCACCTTATCTATTCCCTTCATAATCTTATATACTTCTATAAGATCTCCCCTCATTCTTCTGAATTCCAATGAGTATAAGCCCAGTCTACTCAGTCTGTCCTCCTAATCCAACCCCCTCAACTCTGGAATCAACCGAGTGAATCTCCTCTGCACCCCCTCCAGTGCTAGTATATCTCTTCTCAAGTAAGGAGACCAAAACTGCACACAGTACTCCAGTTGTGGCCTCACTAGGACCCTATACAGCTGCATGCATGGCTTCAGGTCTCTGGGTTGGGACTTGAACCCACAACATTCTGATTCTGATGACAGTGCTCCCTCTGAGTCAGGGCTGATACCATTACCTGGTGGGCAGGTCAGTTAGACAGGAGTCTGTATACATGTTTGGTGTCTGATGGGGCAAGGGTGTATTGTGATGGAAATCCTACTCTCTCGGAATTCTGCATCGTGGCAGAGGGAACGGCGGTTCCGACTGGTGGAGGCGTGATCCGGTTTAGCTGTTTCTCCCTTTTGTTTCTCTCTGCAGTCACTCTGGCACTCTCCTGGCAGATAAACTGGTCCTGTTTGGTGGCAGTCGGAGCAGAGTGTTCCTGAACGACCTTCATGTGTTAGATCTTGGTGAGGAGACTTTGGGTTTCAGGCTTAAGAACGGGTTGGGAGGAGCTATCAGAAACTCACCCCCAGGGACTGGTCCCTCTAATAGCTTTGAGTCCCCCAAAAGGGGCTACAAAATGCAAAAACGAGGATGTTCGAGGATAGGAAGAGGAGTTAAGAACTTTTCACACTTTGAAAAGATGCAAAATTGTGTGATGAGCTAATGAAGGGAGTGATGTTGTTGCATGTGGTAACTCAATGAGGTTGATCAACCTGAATCTGTGCATCCAATGTCACAGTAAACCATGGGGATCCTCTGGGGAAGGTGTTTGAGCCATTTACACTAAATTTTGAGAACATGTTTTAGACACTCTACACTTTGCCAGTGTGTGCGTGGTGTGTACGTACTATAGAAACATTGACTACCTCCGAGTGCAGGAGTGCACCGATTCTCATAAACCCAAGGAATTAGGTGTTTATACGTAACCACAGAGTTTGAAAATCTGCATTCTTGTTTTTAAGATGTTGGAAATAAAAGTCTGGTCTCAGTAGAAGTGACTTTGGGTCTGTTGGATTGTCAACAATAGCTCAGTGGAATCACATTATTGGTGCTGTCACCAGGATTCCTGATTTCGAAAACTGCAACAGGTGAAGGCCATTCAGCCCCTTGAACATGTTCCATCATTCAATTTGACAATGATCTAAATCTGAGCCCTGTGTCCCCACGTGTTTGTGTGACCCCTAATTTTTAAAAAAAAAAAAAAAAAAAAAAAAAAAAATTTTCCAAACTCAGTTTTGAAATTTTCAATGGACTCCCAATCCCAACAGCTTTCCTGGGAGTAAGAGGTGGAGAGTTACTCTGCTCTGTGTGAAGTGATCTCCATTAGACATAAACCAGCCATCTGAGTGACACAGTGTGGGGCTGGATGAACGCAGCATCAGAGGAGCAGAAAAGCTGACGTTTCGGGTCGGGACCCTTCCTGGTGTTATCATGGTTTGGTGCAGGGAGTGCTGGAAGTGGGGACAGTTTGTATTTTTGGTTGAAGGATCCTCTACAGGTCAATTGTATTTTTAACTGACATTGCCCTTTTCTTCCAGGCTTCATGGAGTACATTAACATCCAGGGTCGAGCCCCTCCTCCTCCACGCTGGTAGGTACCAATGAAGAACATCGACATGGACACTTCAGGAGGGCAATGGGAGAAGTGCACGGCTGTAGAGTCTGAACACTGTGAACCACTGGTCTTTAAATGTGACTGTCTCGCTGATGGAATATACAGGATTGCCAGTGCAGATTAACAAGGCAAACAGCGCCAGCGTTATCTTTGGGTGTGTTTCTCAAAATCTGGACATGGGCATAATAATGCAGTTGAATAATATGGTTTGATTCTCCCTAATCTGTGCTCGGAGTTTTTGGGGACAGTGTAAAGGAAGCTTTACTCTGGATATAACCTTGTGCTGTCCCTGTCCTGGAATGATTGATGGGAACAGTGTCACAAGTTTTACAAAGAACAGTCCAGCACAGGAATAGGTCCTTCGGCTAGCCAAGACTGCGCCAACACATGATGCCTTTCTGAACCAAAAACCTTTTGCCTCTTTGCAGTCCGTATCCCTGCATTCCCTGCTTATTCATATATCTGTCAAGACAGCTCTTAAATGTTACTACTGTATCTGCCTCCACCACCTGCATCCACATTCCAGGCAGATAAAAACCGAAAGAACTGCAGATGCTGTAAATCAGGAACAAAAACAAAGTTGCTGCAAAAGCTCAGCAGGTCTGGCAGCATCTGTGAAGGAAAAAACGGAGTTAACGTTTCAGGTCCGGTGACCCTTCCTCAGAACTGATAGTGGCTGGGAAAACGTCAGTTTATATGCAGAAAATAGGGAGGTGGTATGAGGTAACAAGGCCTGGTGTATGGGGTAGGGGGCTGGGACATGGGAGAGTTTAGGCCCAACCTTGGGGACCCTACAGCCCTCCGGACTCAACATTTGAGTTCAATAATTTTAGGGCTTAAACTCTCCCATGTCCCTGCCCCCCACCCCACACACCAGGCCTTGTTACCACGTAGCCTGCCACTACACACCCCCTGTTGTTAGTCACTAACAGTCCCCATTAACAACTATTCACCCTCCCAGCCTGATCGTTAGCAACTCCTTTGTCTGTCCAACTCTCTTTCTCTCTCTTTGGGCTCTATCCTATCATTTACTCCCTACCCCAGCCACCTTCCTATTTTCTGTATATAAACTTATGTTTCCCAGCCACCATCAGTTCTGAGGAAAGGTCACTGGACCCGAAACGTTAACTGATTTTTCCTTCACAGATGCTGCCAGACCTGCTGAGCTTTTCCAGCAACTTTGCTTTTGTTCCACATTCCAGGCAATTACCACTCTGTGTGTTTTTAAAAAATATTACCCCTCACATCTCCTTTCATTGTATTCCCTTTAACCTTAAACTCCTCACCCTTTGACGCTCAAGTGAAAACAAACCAAGTTTGTCCAATCTATCCTAATAGCTAATACCCTCCAAACCTGGCAACATCCTGGCAAACTGTTTCTATACCCTCTCCAAAGCCTCCATCCTTCTGGTAATGCGATGACCAGAACTGCACACAATATTCCAAATGTGGCCTAACTAAAGTTCTATATAGCTGCAACGTGACTTGCCAATTTTTATGCTGTATGCTCCAACCAATGAGGGCAAGCATGCCATATGCCTTATTGATCACCTTATCCACTTGTGATGCCACTTTCAGGGAACTGTGGACCTGTACACCTAGATCCCTGTGTATGTTGCTGCTTCTAAGGTTTTTGCCATTCGCTGTATAGATCTTCCAAAACACACCACTTCGCAATTGTCCAGATTAAACTCTACCTGCCATTTCTCTGTCTAAGCTTCCAATCTATCTATATCCTGCTGTATCCTCTGGCAATCCTCCTCACTATCCATAGCTCCCCATTTCTTCGTATCATCTGCAAACTTACTAATCAGACCACCTCCAATCTTTTCCAAATCACTTGTGTTACAAACAACAGGGGCCGTAGCACTGATCCCTGTGGATCACCACTGGTCACAGATCTTGTCTGAGACCCTTCCACCATGATTATCTTCTATGACAAAAGCAGTTCTGTATCCATTTTACCAGCTGACTGCAGAGCCCATGTGACTTCACCTTCTGCATCAGTCTGCCATGATGGACCTTGTCAAAGGCCTTGGTAAAGTCCATGTACTCGACATCTACTTGCCTACCCTCACTAATCATCTTTGTCACTTACTCAAAATAAATTCCATCATGTTGATGACACACAACCATCCCCACTCAAAGCCATGCTGCATATCACTAAAAAGTCCATATTTTTCCAAACGTGAGTAAATCCTATCCCTAAGAATCGTCTCCAATAATTTCCCAACCCCACTGACATAAGGCTCACCAGCCTGTAATTTCCCAGATTATCCCTGTTGCCCTTAAAAAAAAAAAAAAAAAAAGGAACAATATTGGCTATTCTCCAGTCCTCTGGATCCTCTCGTGTAACTGAAGAGGATACAAAGATTTCAAATAAGGCCCCCGTCTCCTTGACCTGACGCTACCTGTTCATCTCTTACCCCACCTATCCACCCCATCCTTCCCACTGACCAATCCCCACTGTCCCTACCTGCATCCACCTATTGCTGTCCCACCTACCTACCCCCAACCCTAACCCCACCCCTTCTCCATCTGTTTATTTCCCAGCATCCATCCCCATCTCCAGTCCTGATGAAGGGTCTAGGCCTGAAACGTCGACTTTCCTGCTCCCCTGATGCTGCCTGACCTGCCGTGTTCCTCCAGCTCCACACTGTATCAACTCTGTCTCCAGCATCTGCAGTTCTTACTATCTCCCAGCAACGTCTTCACCTGCCTTTCTCAGCATTCTGGGATAGAGCTCATCAGGTCCTGGGCACTTGTCCACATTAATGCTTTTCCAAACACCCAACGCAACCTTGACCCGAAACATTAACTCTGATTTTTTTCTTCACAGATGCTGCCAGACTTGCTGAGCTTTTCCAGCAACTCTGTTTTTGTTCTGTACTGTCTCTACCTTGGGAGTGTTTGTTGTGAAAGATGTGGTGACAAAGGAATTCTTTCTTCTAGCTGCCATGCCGCCATTCCTCTGTGTGATAACAAAGTGCTGATCAGTGGTGGGCATAATCTGAGTGGAGCCCTGCAGGATTTGTTCATCTTCAATATAGGTAAGGTCATGGATGTAGCTTCTGTCTGCAAAGCTGTGGATTTGCGCGCTCTCGCTCTTGTGCTCTCTCTCTCTCCCTCCCCATACTGGGATTTCTACATTGTCATGTACGAACAGATTGCATGTGAACAAATGGCCCAACATGCTGAAATAGGGCATGTCAAAGCCATCCTGTGCAATAACAGTGACCCTCATCAGATTGTTTCTCACTGTACAGCATGTAAACTCAGAAAGGCCCTAAGGATGTCACTCTTGCTCCTGAAAAGTGCCTTGTCTCCCTCAGAAGGATAAGGTATCTTGAAAGCCTGAGCAATAGGTGAAACTCGTAGATTCATGCTGCTGGTAACCAGCAGCAATATGAATAGTGTTTACTACGAGTGGATGTTGCTGTCAAGCCAAAAAGAATCATTTTAGTGCCGGCGTGATGCTAGATACGTTGGCCATACATCCTGAAGGCTGGCAGATTGTGTCAAACAGCATGTCCCTGCGGCTGCTCATAAAAAATGAGGTACTGACCATAACTGAAACAGCCTCCCCACAGTGTCTAACACTGCATGTAAGTCTGCAACTGGACAATATTTGTTGGATGATCCTGAGGATGTGAATAATTACACTGATAACTAATTTAGTTTCATCAGTCAGGCTCACTAGCTATGTTCTGGGTGCTCCATACATAAGTGCGTTGGGCCCTTTTTGCAGACAGAAAGATCCAGAGTAAACGCTGCACCTGTTTCAACTCTGAGTTGGTGTCTCTGAGATTGAGAAACGAGCACGGTCCAATTAGACTGCTAAAATGGAGATCTATCTCATGACAGTTTGAGCATCAGGTGTGACCCTAAGCCTGACATGCTGAGTCTAATCCTTATTCTTTCTTCTACCTCCCATATTCTTCCTCACCAGAGACCTACAGTTGGAGCAGTCTGTCTCATCCCACACTCTGCTCTGTGCCACGAACAGGTCACAGTCTGCTGTATCTGAACTCATGTCACAGTAGCACAGGGTCCTGTCACACACTTCTGGTGTTTGGAGGCTCGGACAACGCTGGGAAATTCTACTGTGACACAGTTCGAGTAGACGTGGTACTGGATGAGGACTGATCCAACCTCTCCTGAAAAATAACCATCTTGAAAGAGAGAGCCATCTTCGGAGCGTGTGGGGATAAACTCTATGGGCAGGCTCTGTGGCTATTAGCCTTCTGACCATCAAATGGCTGAACAATTTTGTACTTTATTATTAAAAGTTACAACTGAGGCTTTGTCTTTTTGTTTTAATAACCAAAATAATAATCCTGAACAACTGCTCAAGAGTGGCAGGGCAGTGGTCAGATGCACTCATCCTCTGAGTGCGAGTTAAGGAAAGCTATAAATTGATTAAAAGTTTACAATTTACAAGTTTACAATTCTTAGCCCTGTTACTGATGAATAGGAGCAGGGGCCTACATGCACTGCAGTAACTTTGTAAAGATAGAGGGAGTTTTTTAGTGTTCTTCTTGAATTTGATCAGTTCTGCACTTGGTAAACAAAATATAATGTGAGGTTATCCATTTTGGTCGCAAAAACAGGAAGGCAGATTATGATCTGAATGGTAGAAGTTTAGGAAAAGGTGAGGTGCAATGAGACCTGGGTGTTATGGTGGAACAGTCGGTGAAGGTTGGCATGTAGGTGCAGAAGGCAGTGAGGAAAGCTAATGGCATACTGGCCTTCATTGGGAGAGGATTTGAGTATCGGAGTAAGGATGTCTTGCTGCGGTTATACAGGGCCTTTGGTGAGGCCATACCTTGAGTACTGTGCGCAGTTTTGGCCTCCTAGTCTGAGGAAGGACATTCTTGTTATTGAGGGAGCCAGCAAAGATGCGAGGCATAGATGGAATGGATAGTCAGAGATTTTCTCCCAGGGCGGAAATGACTATTACGAAGGGACATAATTTTAAGGTGATTGGAGGAAGGTATAGGGGAAATGTCAGAGGTAGGTTCTTTGTGTGGAATACGCTGCCACCAGTAATAGTGGAGTCAGGTACTTTACAGACTTTTAAGCGACTCTTGGATAGGCAGATGGAGGATAGTAAAATGTGGGGTAGATTGATCTTAGTAGGATAATAGGTCAGCACAACATCGTGGGCTGTTTTATGTTCAAAGGTTCACCAGACTGATTCCCAGGATGGCAGGACTGACATATGAGGAAAGACTAGATCGACTGGGCTTATACTCACTGGAATTTAGAAGCATGAGGGGGATCTCGTAGAAACATCTAAAATCCTGATGGGACTGGACAGGCTAGATGTGAGAATAAGGTCCCTAATGTTGGGTATGTCCAGAACTATGGGTCACAGTCTAAGGATAAGGGGTAAGCTATTCAGGACTGAGATGAGGAAGAATTCCTTCGCTGAGAGAGTTGTGAACCTGTGGAATTCTCTCCCACAGGAAGCTTTTGGGGCTAGTTCATTAGATATATTTGAAAGGGAGCTGGACATGGCCCTTGCAGCTAAGAGGCATGGAGAGAAAGTGGGAATGGGTTACTGAGATTGCATGATCAGATTGAATGGTGGTGCAGGCTCAAAGTGCTAAATGGCCTTCTCCTGCACCTGTTTTCTATGTTTCTATGTAGTACTGACAAGGCTAGAAATTATCACCTCATCTTTAATTGTTCTTGAGGCAATCCAGGAGCTCGTAAAAATAAGAAGTAATGAAATACACATCTTATCCTGTTGTCTTCCAGTTCTGTAGATGCAGAACTTGTGCCCAGTTTTACAAAGCCCCATGTTAGACTGTACCCACAGTCACCCCCTGAGCACTTCAAGGCACCACTCCACAGGGTGGTGATATTTACTTCTAATGACGTGGCATTATTTTACCAGAATGATACCTGAACACTAAGGGTTAAGTTACAAGGAGATATTATGCAGGTTAGGGTTGTATTTCCTGGAATTTTAAAGGATGAGGGTCATTTCATTAAAACAGACATTAAAAGAGCATGTTTAGTTTGAAGGAGACTTTGAGTGAAACTAGGAATTTGGTTCAATGTGGGAATTCGATGAAAAGGGGGACAGACATGCTTCATGGTTTACCGCAGGATGTAAAATCTCTAGAGTGGGTGAGGATAATAGTCACGGATCAAGAGACTGACCTGCAATGAGACCAAGGGCAGAGAGACTCACAAACCACAGTGTGACATGAGTGCTGGAAATGAAACTGTTTGTGAGTAGGATTGGTGAATATTTCATAGACTCATACAGTACAGAAGATGTCCTTTGACTGCTGAGTCTGCATTGACAAAAAAACTACACTAAATCTACACTAGTGTCACATTCTAGCACTTGTGTTGGACATTATATGTTTCTATTCTTTGAAGTAAAAGTAAGATCTTCAGTTTGTTTTTAGGTCTTCGGTGTTTTCTTTGTTTTTAAATAACTAGTTAGGTATTTAAGAAACTAGCAACTTTTATATTAAAAAAATTACGGTAAACCATAAAGAGCAAGCAATCCAGAGTAATTATAAATTAATTCAAATACAATAGCGATGGCAGAATGGGTGATATGTTGCTACAGTATGTGAAAGCTGCTGGACTCGGTGATCCAGAGTGAACATATCTGTAGTTAGTGTTTGCATCCCAAGGATTTTTGGATCTGAGTTGAGGAGCTGGAGTCTGAGCTGTAGACATTGCAGCACAACAGGAAGGGGAAGTTACCGGGAAACTTTATTGCAGGAGGTGGTTACACCCCTCAAACTAGGTAATTCAAATTTAGTCTGGATCACAGATGGTCTTGTGTGACAACAGCTGCAGTAGAGTATGGGTACCTAAGGGAGCCTGGACCCCTGTAATTTTCCAACAGTTATGAGATTCTCTGTGTGGATCAGAGTGGGGCTACAGGGAGGATGAGTGAACTAACCAAGGCAGCTTGGTAAAGAAAGCCATTCAAATTCAGAGTGTATTTGGGACAGTTTTCTGTGATTCCAATCATGAATCAGGCTAATTTCGATCTTTTGATGTGTAATGAGGCAGATTTAATAAATTAGTATGAGTTCTGCTAGAAAACAGTGACCATAACATGGTAGAATTTAGCATTTAATTTGAGCAAGGGAAAAACTTGGTCAAAAACAACTATGCTAAACTTAAATAAGAATAATTATGAAAGAATGGGGGTAGAATTGGCTGGAGCAGACTGGAAAAGGAGTTTAGCGAAAAAGATAATTGAACAATTATAGACATTTAAGAAAATAGTTTGTAACTCACAACAAAGGTATATCCCAGTGAGAAAGAAAGATTCTAAGAAGGGGATAAACTGAGGAAGTTAAGGATAAAATAAATGATGACCAAAAAAAGGGAGAAAATAAACTTTGAAAGTAAACTAACAGTAAGAGCTACTTTAAGTATATTTGCGATGTGAAATCAGTAAAACACCCATGTTCCACGAGTGAATTTTTAGAATTATATCTAAAGGAAGAGAGAAACCAAAGTTAACAAGGGCCCATTTGAGAATTTGGCTGGTTAAAAATAACAATAGAGGACCTGAAACTGATAGAGGACTTGAATAAAAACTTTGCATCGGTCTTCATGGTAGACAACACTAAAAGAATCCCAAAAATTGCAAAATATTCTAGAGGCAATAGGACAGGAAAAATATACAATAACTATTAATAGAGAAAAAAAATTGCTAGGGAAATGAACAGGGTTGAAGAAATCTCCTGTACCTGATAGAATTCATTCTAGGATATTAAAAGAATTATCTGCAGAGATAGTGGAATCAATGGTAATAATTCAGGAATCCTTGGATTCTGGAAAATTCCTAGCGAATTAAACGTCTGCTGATGTTAACACCCTTTTTGAAAAAGGGGAAGAGACATAACAAACAGGTAACTATAGACCTGTTCACTTAATTGGAAAGTGTTGAGTCTATTAAAAAGGCGATAGTCTGCAAAGGGCTATAGACTGATCAAGTGAGTGGATAAAAATTTGGCAACTGGAATATAATGTGGGGAAAATGTGACATCATGCACTTTGACAGAGGAACGAGCAGCTGAATATTATTTAAACAGAGATGGAATTTAGAAGGTTAAGGGGTGATCTGATCGAAGTCGTCAAGATATGAACCGGAAAAGATAAAGAGAAGCTATTTCCATTGGTTGGGAGTTCGAGAACTAGGGGGCAATATCTGAGAATTAGGGCTAGATCAATCAGGAGAGATGTTAGGAAGGATTTCTACACACAAAGGTAGATGTCTGGAATTCTCTTCCAAAAATAGCCATGGATGCTAGATCAGTTGTTAGTTTAAAATCTGAAACAGATAAATTTTTGTTAAGCAAAGGGACAGTATTAAGGGATATGGGCCAAAGGCAGGTACAAGGAGCTAGGGCACAGATCAACCATGATCTCGTTAAATGGTAGAACAGACTTAAGGGGCCAAATGGTCTATTCCTGTTTGAATGTAAAGACTGCAGAAAGCTACGGAACAGGAATTTGGGAGACCTGTATAAATCTCAAAAAAATTGTTTCTGCATTATAAGGAAAACAATTTGTATGTTTGCCTTGATTTTAGAAGGAATAAAATATAAAAACAGGCTTTGCTAGGCACTAGTTAGGCTGCAGCTGTAGTACTGAACAATTTTGTTTCACTGCAGTTTAAAAGAATGCAGTCACTTTACTGAAACAACATTCTTAGGTGACTGGACAGGGTAGATGTGGAAAGGCTGGTTTCACTTATGGGTGAGTCTATGACCACAGCATGATCCGACAGAGATGGAAATTCCTTTATCAGAGGGTAGTGAATATTTACTGCAGAGGGGTGGACAGACTGGCTGATTAAGTGTGAGGCAGGCTCAATGGCCCACGTCTGTTCCTACATCTTGTGGTCTGTCCAGTCTTATCAGAATTGTATACAATGAGGACACCCTCTCGTTCCGCTAAACTCCAGTGAATACTGGCCCAGTCGACCCAATCTCTCCTCACATGACAAACCTGTTGTCCCAGGAAGTAGTCTGGTGAACCTTTGCTGTACTCCCTGAATGGCAAATATTTTTTTCTTAAGTAAGGGGATCAAAACCACACACAATACATCATGTAAGGCCCATAAAGGCTGCAAGGAATTCCTTGCTCCTGTACTCAAACCCTTCTGCGTTGAAGCCAACGAAGCATTTGGCTTCCCAACTGCTTACTGCACCTGCATGCTTGTTTTCGGTGACTGATGTTACGAAGTTGGGTAGAGTAATTGTGAGGTGGAAGGCAGGAAGCTAAAATGTTCAGTTCCTTTAAGAGATTTGTGCTTCGCCTGTACTTAGAAATTTTAAAAAGATGTAGGTCTGTGAGCAGCAGCTGAAGTTGCCAGTACGCAGAGCCTCAACAGTGAAACAGGTGTATCAGAAAAGCCTTACAGGTGGCAGGCAAAACAACAGTCTTGTTTTGATGTTGTGACAACAAGTTTGAATTCGGCCAATTAATTTAAACGGAGCACCTAGAAACAGAAAGCCAATTGCATTTAAACCTGATGGTGTTGACAACCTGAAACCAATCATATTATAAGAATTTGATTATGTCATTACGGATATATAAGAAGAGGGCATTTGGAATATTGGGGAGAGTTAACTGCCATCTGAAAGAGAGAGCCATCTGTTACCTGTCAGAATTAGCACCATTCAGCTCTCAGAGAAAACTCATCTAATTAAGCAAAGGTACAGTGGGGTATTTTAGCTCAAAGTCCTCATTGAAGAAATTATAGAGATAAAACATCCCTGACAGCAGAATTAACGGAAGAAAGGTGTTTGTGAAGAGACTGGAAACAACAGAATATTCCAGAAAACAGTTTGTGTGAACTTGGAGAGATTAAGTTATAATTTATTGCTTTTTATTAATTGGGTTTATATTAGTGGGACTTGTCTTTATTTAAACAGCATTCCAGTAGAATTTAGAGCAGTTAAGGAGTAGTTAGTAATCTAGGGAGGAATTGTCAGTTTGTTAGTAATTTTGTTAATTTGTTCATTGTTGGGTTAAATAAATAAATTGTTTCTTGTTACTTGTAAGTGGAGATCAGGGATTTTCTTTCTTTTAATCACACTTTTAATAGATTGAAGAGAAAGGTAAGCTTCTCTGGGTGCTTTGGGGGTAATTATTAGAGGGGAACCCCTACCCCTGTCACAACAGATCGGGGCTTATGTTTTAGTTTAATTATCAGAAGTTTTCGGCCATTCCCTGTCGTAACACTGATGTACAAGGACACACCATTCCCGTTGTAAAACAACCTTTCCTGATCCATCACCCTCTGCCTTTCTGTTTTACCTACTGAAATGGATAACTTCGCACTTGCTTCTGTGTCTGCCTCACATTCAAATGGCAGAACCCTTAAGAGTACTGATAGGCAGAGGGATCTGGGTGTACAGGTACACAGTTCACTGAAAGTGGCAACGCAGGTGGAGAAGGTAGTCAACAAGGCATACGGCATGCTTGCCTTCATCGGTTGGGGCACTGTTTAAAAATTGGCAGGTAATGTTGCAGCTTTATAGAATCTTAGTTAGGCTGCATTTGGAATATTGTGTTCAATTCTGGTTGCCACACTACCAGAAGGATGTGGTGGCTTTGGAGAGGGTACAGAAAAGATTTACCAGAATGTTGCCTGGTATGGAGGGCATTAGCTATGAGGAGAGATTTGAGAAACTTGGGTTGTTCTCACTGGAACGATGGAGGTTGAGGGGGGACCTGATAGAGGTCTACAAGATTATGAAGGGCATGGACAGAGTGGACAGTCAGAAGCTTTTTCCCAGAGTGGAAGAGTCAGTTACCAGGGGCTGTGGGTTTAAGGTGCGAGGGGGAAAGGTTTAAAGGTGATGTACGAGGCAAGTTTTTTTCATACAGAGGGTGGTGGGTGCCTGGAACTCGCTGCCGGGGCAGGTAGTGGAAGCAGATACTATAGTGACTTTTAAAGGGCGTCTTGACAAATGCATGAATAGGATGAGAATAGAGGGATACGGTCCCCGGAAGGGTAGGGGATTTTAGTTGTGATGGGCAGCATGTCGGTGCAGGCCTGGAGGGCTGAAGGGCCTGTTCCTGTACAGTAATTTTCTTTGTTCTTTGGCTAAATCACCCCAAAGTCTTTTTATCCACTGAGTCAATACTGACATGACTTGGCCTTAACATTCACTTTGTAACAGCCTCCAAACTTAACCACAAATTAATATCTCCTCAGACAATGGCTGTGAAAGTAAACAGGCATGCCAGCCTAGCAATGGGTAGGGTAGTAAGCTGGTTTGACCCGGTTTGTCAGTGGCCCATGGTGGTATCTTGGCATGTGGGGGTGACCCACCCGGCCATGTTCTGAGAGATCGGGGAGGCAGCAGCAGCAATGACATTGCGGCCCCGCGTGGGAAGGATGCGAAGTGAGGGAGGTTCCCCAACATCTGCAGCGGTGTCAAAAACAGGCAGCTAAGATCTCCCAGACAGCGAGCTAAGCGGAGGACTCATCAAAGACTGTTGAACTTGTAACGTATTCCCTTATTTTTATAGTTTATATTAAGAACTTTAATGTTAACTATTACCTTTAGTTCTTTATTTTTCTTAGTCTATGAACCTTTAACTTTGTTTATTTTTATGACTTTGTACCTGAGCTTTTTGTACCTAGGTACCCATGTAATTAAGATGGCACCTTGTTTGGCAACATTAGGCACTTTTCACTGTACTCCAATACACATGACAACAAAATCCAAATCTAATACAAAGCTCTTTGCTTTCCTCTATTTCTCATCAAATTCTCAAGACTCTTATGTTCTTCTGTTTAACATGCTGTCATATTCCCTGGGTTTTGTACATTTTGGTCATTTCTCTCACCCATAAGATTATCGAGTGCTGGTTCCGCTTGAGAAACTGAATGGTCTGCTACTGCTGCTAATTCTTAAAATTCAGCCTCCTGCTCTTATTATATATTGCACTTGCCCATCATCGGCTCATAACTTGCTCAATTTATTTCACTCCTTTGTGGATGTCTTTTCATGTTCAGTTTTGTAGGGCATTCTTCCAATCAAAGTCAAGAGACAGAAATTTGATACGATTTGGTACAGTTTTGGTCTCCTTATCTGAGGAAGGATGTTCTGGTGATGGAGGAGTGCAACAAAGGTTTCCCAGATTGATTTCTGGGATGGCAGGACTGGTGTATGAGGACACACTGGATCAGTTAGAACTGTACTCATTAGTTTAGAAGGATGAGGATCATATTTCATAGAAACCTTTACATTTCTGACAGGACTACATGGTTTTTTTTTCATTCGTTCACAGAATGTGTGCGTCACTGGCTAGATCAGCATTTATTGCCCAGAGGGCAGTTAAGAGTCAACTACATTGATCTGGAGTCAGATGTAGGCCAGACTGGGTAAGGACGGCAATTTACTTCCATGAAGGTCATTAGTGAATGAGATGCAGATTCTTCTGACAATCAGCAATGTATTAATGGGGATCATTAGACTCTAATTTCAGAATTTTATTTAATTCAAATTCTACCATTTGCTGTGGCATGATTCAAACCCAAGCCCCCAGAACATTACCTGGGTCTCTGAATTAACAGTCCAGCGATAATACCACTAGATCATTGCCTCCCCAGGGTAAACCAGGATGTTCCCGGTGAGAAAACATAAACAGGGTTCACTGTCTAAGGAAATAGGGGAGATCATTTTGTAATGAGATGAGGAGAGTGGTAAGCCTGTGGAAAGCAGTTGAGCCAAACTGAACCACTGTCTCAGTGAATATTTTCAAGGAGTTGGATACAGTTTCTAGGGCTAAAGGGATTGAATTGTATGGAGAGAAAAGGAGAACAGGGTACGGATCACTGGATGATCAGCCACAATTATATTGGATGGCAGATCAGGCTCAATGGGATGGATGATCTACTTTTGTTTAATGTTTCTATGTTCATATTTTTACTTTCCTTAAAGCTGCTACTTAACGCACTTGCTTGGCCTGCTGTGTTCATCCAGCTTAACTCACTGAAATGAGTTTAGGTTCCAGCAGTTGTTTTTCAAGACTTACTTTGATAGACCAACCAGAACAAGTTGACTTCTTTTTCCTTTATTGCCCGAATCAGTCAACAAATCAAAAGCATGTGAACAAAACAAGATGGTGACAACATGGGATAGAAACTTACTCCATAGAACCATCTAGTGGCATGATTTACAAATACAATGTGACAGCTGACACAGTAATTTACAAAAACATTGCCAAAAATCTAACAAATGCAAGGGTGGAAACATTTTTTTTGATAAACAATCAAAGGAGAACAGTAAATTACTCAACATAAATAATTTTTAATCATTTTGAATATCCAAGTAGCTCATTCTATCGAACGCAGCAATTGATGAGAGAAGCTCCCTTGTTTCATCAAGAGATGTTTGACCTGATGTTGCCCTCGCCAATGGGATCAGGGTTCAGGAGGTGTATCAGGCTGGCAAGATGGGTGACTGATTCTGAAGGCATTTAGATCCAGAAGGGCATTATTGATCTTTACAATGGTGGGAAATTGTGCGATGTCCACCTTGAACCTGTGGGTGAGAGGAAAAACCTTGAAGTGACGACGTGAACCACAGTCTCAGCACTGATTGTTAAAATTCAGTTCAAATGGGACAGGATCTCATTATGAAGGTTTACAGTCAGTGAGTTTCTAATTTCCTAAAAGTTTTTTGGGGTCATGATGGGATTTGAACCCTTGTCCCCAGAACATTTGCCTGGGGGTCTGGATGACTAGCCCAGTGATATTATCACTACACCACCACTTTCCAGTACACTGCTAATCCACAGCAATATCGTTGACTCTTAAGTGCCCCCTCAAAAGGCCAAGTAAGCTAAACAAGGAAAACAAATGCCGGCCTCACCAGCAGAAATGGTCAAATTGCATGAATTCATTCCAGAATAAAAACTACATTATGGTTCATTAGTTATATCTATTATACCCAGTCTTCTTGTTCTGGAACATTTTGTGTCAAAGAATAACACAAAATACTAAAGTCATCTTTCTGACATGGTAATCTCCTTACTGGAATCTGTCATGTTAAAATCTATTGAAACTTTTTTTCTTTTACAGGCCTTTTCTATGTGATTGCCTCATTTCCATATTTGATGTGTGATAACGTCTTTGAACAGATTGATGAGAAAACATCTATAGTTGACAGTGTAAGGAGAAAGAGGAGACAAATTATACTCCAGCTACAGAAGTGCTCACCACTGCATTTTGCACAGAGTGAAATTCTGAAATGGGCTTTAACATAAGCGTATAACAGTTAGCGATTTTGAGTTGGTTTAAAAGTGGGCAGTGGTGAAGTCTATAACTTTGGTCAAATGTTCTTCATGTGTCAGTTAATTCGATTTACTTTTTTTGAATACTAGACTGAGTTGCAATTTCCACAAAGATCTGACAGCCACGCAGCACAAAACCTTACCTCTCAGCATTGTACACTTGTGGGACCAGACACAGATCAGCCATTGTCACCTAGAACAGAACAGGATGGGTCACGAGATCAAACCAAGCAGATTCAGCTAAACACACTACGAAAAGCAAACCTGCATTCATCTAGCCTCCTCTACGTCTTACACCATGGTCAACTGTGGAGCTCATCTTTAAATCAGAAGTCATGGGTTGAAGTTCATCTCTGGGCACTTGAGCACAGAATCCAAACGGGCATTCTTAATGAGTACTGAAGGACTGCTGCAATGTCAGAGATGCCACCTTTCAGATCAAGTATTAAACTATACTCTGCACGACTACTCAGGTGAATGGAAAAGGCACTATTCCAAAGTAGGATAGAGATACAAAAACAAGTTGCTGGAAAAGCTCAGCAGGTCTGGCAGCATCTGTGAAGAAAAAATTAGAGTTAATGTCTGGTGACCGGTGGGTCCGGTGACCCTTCCTCAGTGGAACATTCCTTCTTCCAGTCCTATTCCGGCCCCCACCCACAACTCTTTCTCTGATGTATCGATGATATCATTGGTGCTGCTTCCCTCTCTCGTCTGGAATTGGAAAAGTTCATCGATTTCACCTCCGATTTCCACCCTGACCACCGAGGATTCCCCAGCACCATTGTCAAAAGGGCCCTCAACCAGGTCCGACCCATCTCCTGCATTTCTGCCTTCTCTTCTCTCTCTTCCCTCCCGCAACAGCGATGGGGTTCCGCTCGACCTTACCCACCACCCAGCAGCATCCACATCCAGAAGATCATCAGATGCCATTTCCGCCACCTCCAGTGAGATGCCATCACCAGACACATATTCCCCTCCCCTCCCAAATCTGTCTTCTGCAGGGACCGCTCCCTCAGGGACACCCTGGTCCACACTTCCTTCACCCCCAACACCTCCCCACAGCCCTACGGCACTTTCCCCTGTAACCGGCGAAGGTGCAACACCTGCCCCTTTACCTCCTCCCTCCCCACTATCCAAAGGCCCAAACATACCTCCCAGGTGAAGCAACACTTCACCTGCACTTCCCAGAATCTATGTCCTGCTCGCAAAAAAGACCTTGAACTACCTGTTGCCTGTCACTTTAACACATCACCCTGCTCCCTGGCCAACATCTCTGCCTCAGGTTTGCTGCAGTGTTCCAGCGAAGCTCAACGCAAGCTGGAGGAACAACACCTCATTTGCTGCTTGGGGACCCTACAGCCCTCCGGACTCAATATCGAGTTCAATAATTTTAGGGCCTAAAGTCTCCCATGTCCTAGCCCCCTATGCCACACACCAGGCCTTGTTATCACATAGCCTGCCGTTACACACTACCTGCTGTTAGTCACTAACAGTCCCCATTAACAACTATTCACCCTCCTAGCCAGATCGTTATCGACTCCAAAAACATTACATAGGGCAAACTGGAAGGAAACTAGCCATTAGGATTCACGAACACCAACTAGCTACCAAGAGACATGACCAACTATCACTCATTTCAATACACATGGACAAACAGCAACATCAATTCGACTGGGACAAAGTAGCCATCCCAGGACAAGCCAAGCAAAGACATGAACGAGAATTCCTGGAGGCCTGACACTCAAACCGGAACTCCATTAACAAACCTGCAGAGCTGGACCCCGTATACCAACCACTAAGAAGCAAATCTGGAAGTGATGCCACCCACCCCAGCAAATCATGATACATAAATAACAAGCAGGACAGAACACAGACACTTTACCGGAGGAGCACTGATGATGTTACCTAGTATACTGGCGAAATGTCTGCAAACAAACTCATCAACTCGGTGAGCAAGTCAACGACCTGAGCTACAAATCTTCTCAAAAACCTTGAGAAACTACTTCTATTGGTTGTGGATTCTAGAACTAGGGGCACTGTCTTGAGAATGAGGGCCAGAGCATTCATAGAACAGTACAGCACAGTACAGGCCCTTCGGCCCACGATGTTGTGCCGAATTTTTACCCTAAACCTAAAGTCTATCTAACCTCCACCCCTACCTTATACTATCATCCATATGCCTATCTAATAGCCGCTTAAATGCCCCTAATGAGAACGACTCCACTACCCTCTCCGGCAATGCATTCCACGCCCCGACCACTCTCTGAGTAAAGAACCTACCTCTGACATCTCCCCGATATCTACCTCCTTTCACTTTAAAACTATGTCGCCTCGTAAAAGCTACCTCCACCCTAGGAAAAAGTCTCTGGCTGTCTACTCTATCTATACCTCTGATCATTTTGTACACCTCTATCAAGTCACCTCTCATCCTTCGTCGTTCTAAAGAGAAAAGCCCTAGCTCTCTCAACCCTTCCTCGTAAGACCTTCCCTCCATTCCAGGCAGCATCCTGGTAAATCTCCTCTGCACCTTTTCTAACGCTTCCACATCTTTCCTGTAACGAGGTGACCAGAACTGGACACAATACTCCAGATGTGGCCCAACCAGGATTTTGTATAGCTGGAGCATAACTTCACGGCTCTGGAACTCAATCCTTCTATTAATGAAAGCTAACACACCATACGCCTTCTTAACAACTCTATCCACCTGGGTGGCAGTTCTCAGGGAACTGTGAACATGAACCCCAAGGTCCCTCTGCTCCTCCACACTGCCAAGAATCTTTCCGTTAACTCTGTATTCTGCTTTCAACTTTGTCCTTCCAAAATGAATCACCTCACACCTTTCAGGGTTAAACTCCATCTGCCACTTCTCAGCCCAGCTCTGCATTCTATCAATGTCCCTTTCTAACCTAGAACAGCCCTCCGCACTATCCACAACGTGATTCACCTTCGTATCGTCTGTGAACTTACTAATCCATCCTTCCACTCCTTCATCCAAATCATTTACAAAAATCACAAATAGAAGAGGACCCAGAACAGATCCTTGTGGTACACCACTCGTAACTGAGCACCATGTTGAATATTTTCCGTCCACTACCAACCACCCTTTGTCTTCTAAGGGTCAGCCAATTCTGAATCCAATCGGCCACATTTTCCCCTATCCCATGCCTCCTTACCTTCTGCATGAGCCTACCATGGGGAACCTTATCAAACGCCTTACTTAAATCCATGTATACCACATCCACTGCTCCACCTTCATCCACGTGTTTGGTCACCTCTTCAAAGAATTCAATAAGGTTTGTGAGGCATGATCTATCCCTCACAAATCCATGCTGACTATCACGAATCAAACTGTGCCTTTCCAAGTGATCATAAATCCTGTCTCTCAGAGCCCTTTCCAATAATTTGCCCACCACTGATGTAAGACTAACTGGCCTGAAATTTCCGAGGTTATCCCTGTTCCCTTTTTTGAACAAGGGAATGATGTTTGCCTCTTTCCAATCTTCCGGCACTATACCCATGGACAGCGAGGACGAAAAGATCATCGCCAAAGGCCCTGCGATCTCTTCCCTCGCTTCCCATAGAATCCTTGGATAAATCCCATCAGGCCCAGGGGACTTATCTATCTTCAACTTCCTCAGAATTCCCAGCACATCTTCTTTACTAACATCAACCTCCTCTAACCTACCTGCCTGTTTCACAACGTCCTCCTCTACAACTAGGTCCCTCTCAGTTGTGAATACTGAAGAAAAGTATTCATTAAGGACCTCTCCTATCTCTTTAGGCTCTGTGCACAAATTCCCTTTATAACCCTTTCTCTGGTCATCCTCTTGTTCTGCACATACGTGTAAAAAGCCTTGGAGTTTTCCTTGATCCTATCCGCCAAAGTTTTCTCATGCCTGCTTATAGCTCTCCTCAGCCCTTTCTTCAGCTCCTTCCTGGCTAACTTGTATCTCTCCGGAGCCTTTTCCGTTCTTCTTTCCCTAAACCTTACATAAGCCTCCTTCTTCCTCTTAACCAGTCGTTCGACCTCTCGAGCACCATGGCTCCCTCACTCAACTGCATCTTCTCTGCCTGCTAGGGACAAACATAGCGAGCACGTGCAGTATGCATTCCTTAAACAATCTCCACATTTCTGTGGTGCTCTTCCCTGACAGCATCTGTTCCCAGTTTATGTTACCCAGTTCTTGCCTAACTGAATTGTAATTACCCTTCCCCCAATTATAAACTTTACCCTGCCATATGTACCTATCCTTATCCATGACTATCATGAAAGAAACAGAGTTATGATCGCTACCGCCAAAATGCTCTCCTACCAACAGGTCTAACACTTGGCCCGGTTTGTTGCCAAGCACCAAATCCAAAGTGGCCTCTCCTCGTGTTGGTCTATCTACATACTGTGTCAGGAATCCTTCCTGAGCGCACTGGACAAAATCCGCTCCATCTAAACTATTACAACTAAAATGTTTCCAATCAATATTTGGAAAGTTGAAGTCACACATGACTATAACCCTGTGACTTCTGCACCTTTCCAGTATCTGCCTCCCAATCCGTTCCTCTACTTCTCTGCAACTATTAGGGGTTCTGTAAAAAAAAAACCCCAACAAAGTGACTGCTCCTTTCTTGTTCCTGACCTCAACCCAAACTGACTCTGTAGACATATCATTCTCGAACTGCCTTTCAGTAGCTGCTATACTCGCCCAGACTAGCAATGCCACTGCCCCACCTCTTTTTCCACCCACCCTATTTCTTTTAAAGCATCTAAATCCCGGAACTTCCAACAACCATTCCTCTCCCTGAGGTACCCAAGTTTCTGTAATGGCCACAACATCGTAGTTCCAAGTACCGACCCATGCTCTAAGTTCATCCGCTTTATTTCTGATACTTCTAGCATTGAAGTATACACACTTCAAACCATCTCGGTGTCCGCAATTACACTCCATCAACCGCATTTCTTTATAAACCACCTCACTCCCTGTTGTGTCTGTTGGAAGGCCGAATACTTCATCCTCTGAATTATAAATCCGGTTCCCCACCCCCTGCCAAACTAGTTTAAACCATCCCGTACAGCTCAAGCAAACCTCCCTCCCAGGATATTTGTGCCCTTCCAGTTCAGGTGCAACCTGTCCTTACTGTACAGGTCCCACCTTCCCCAGAATGTGTTCCAATTATCCACATAATGGAAGCCCTCCCTGCTACACCAGCCCTGTAGCCACGTGTTTAGCTGCACTCTCTCCCTATTTCTTACCTCGTTATCACGTGGCACAGGTAGTAATCCAGAGATTCAGGAGAAATGTTAGTAAGCACTTCGACACACAAAGGCTGGTAGAGGTTTGAAACTCTCTTTCACAAACAGCAGTGGATCATTTTAATTTTAAATCACAGATAGATAAAATTTTTGTTAAGAGAAGGGAACTAAGGGATATGGGCCGTAGGCAGTTATATGGGTTAGGCCACACACCAGCCATGACCTCATCCAATGGCAGAACAGTCTTGAAGGACTGAATAGCCTACTTCTGTTCCTATGTTCCTCAAGTTGTCTGTATAGAGTGTCTACAGAGTGCCTGAAAATGACAACTGTCATCAATATTAGAAAGTTGTAGGACATCTGGAGGAAAGATTGGTTGACCAGGGGTAAAATGGAAGCAAAATACTGCGGATGTTGTTGTTTTGGATTTCCAGCAATGAGCTGGAGAAACTCAGCAAGTCTGGGAGCAGTGAAGAGAAAAACTGAGTTGACATTGTAAATCCAATGTGGCTGGTGGTGTTGTGCACAATTACAGTCCTTCTCTCTTCAAAGAGAGCTGTAAAAGTTTAATAAGTACTGACTCAGCAACTAGAAGATGAGCCTTTAGTTTGACCTCTTGTTTGAAACACAACATATCCAGCAGTGCCACGCTTCAACCTGTCTCACCTTCTGGCTATGCTGCACTCCCTCCATATTGCAGAGTTTCTGCCTGGATTATACACTCAACTCTTTGGGCTGCATGTTATCCATGTAAGGAAAGAATACAATACCCATTAGACAGAAACAGTCAACACCCCAGGGTGGGGTGTGTGTACGTCTCTGTCCAGTGTTAAGATGACTTGGCCACAAGGATGTGATTTTTTGGATGTTTTTGGTCTGTCATCAGTGCTTGCCCTAAACTGTACAGTGCATCAAGGTCAGTCACTGACCCAAAATCTTCTAACTCTGTCCTAAAACAGAATGCACGTCCATACACACCTCATCCCCAACACAGTACCGCCCAGCTGTGTATTGTAGGAGACTCTCCAGGGCTGGAAAAGAGGCAGACATTAGCAGAGGGTGGTGCAAACAACAACATGCATTTTTACATAATAAGACTTCACGACATATTTGACAGGAACAAGTATCAGGGACTCTGACTGACCAAAAACTCGGTTATGAGAGAGAGATTTTAAGGAGCACCTTAAGGGAGGAAGAAGTTTAGGAGGGAATTCCAGACCTTGAAGCGCAGATAGCTGAAGGCAGAGCCGCTAATGGTGGAGCGATGGGCATGTGCGACAGGCTGGAATTGCAGGAGCACAGTGATCTCAGAGGGGCATGGGGCTGAAGGAGGAAGATGCAAAGTATAGGGAGGCATGAATCCAAGGAAGTGAATAAAGGTGAGAAATTTAAAATTGCCAGAATGAGCTGGGTGACAGATAAACAGGACATGATGCAAGTTAGGGCACCAGCAGTAGAATTTTGGATGAGCTCAGGTTGAGAGTGAGAGTTGACAATGGAAAGTTGGCAAAGCATCAGCAGAATAGTCAAGGCTGGAGATGATGATGTGGGTATCAGCAGAATATGAATGTGGAGGAGAGGCTGATGGAGGTGGTGGCATTAGTGCAATGTGGGTTAGAATGTTATACAGTACTTGTCTGGTGTAATTAGTTTATGGGACTGCCCATCAGATTTACCTTGGAAGCCGTTAATGATGAAGTGCTGAGCCCATTCAAGTTTCTTCTCCCCTCCTAGCTTCTGCAAAACATGCAGGTTCTGAAAAAAAATATGCAATCAGACATCACAAGCAAGCTACAAACACATTGGTACCAATGGTGAAGCCAAACAAATCTCATCCTGAGTGACCTTACCTGACCTGAGCAGTCCCCTCCAAGGTTTATTCAATCTGATACTGGCACCATGTGCCTGATACACAGATGATTGAAGGGAACATGGACCCACCAGAAGTTGCTGGAAAAGCTCAGCAGGTCTGGCAGCATCTGTGAAGAAAAATCAGAGTTAATGTTTCAGGTCCTGTGACCCTTCCTGAGTTATGAGGAAGGGTCACCAGACCTGAAACATTAACTCTGATTTTTCTTCACAAAATGCTGCCAGACCTGCTGAGCTTTTCCAGCAACTTTTGTTTTTGTTCCAGATTTACAGCATCCACAGTTCTTTTGGTTTCTATGGGCTCACCAGAAATGGAAATGGCCTCCAGTCCAAAAGTAACAACAGCTCAAAAAATGAGTTTCTACAGTCAAAGTCATACCTGCAGAGGTTGGATTCCAGAGGTGATGTGGTCAGAAATCATCCGAACTTGCGCACGTTTTTTGGCATCCTCTGGGAGCAGCCGAGGACCAGGTCTAGTCTCATCCAGGTACTGAATTATAGCCAGCTACCATTAGGAGAGAAAGTTACTGATCATTCAAGCAGCAGTAATTATACTTGAGAATAAACTAAAAACTCAAAGTTTTCCCAATTCTAGAAATACAGATAGATTTATAGACTGAAACGACATAGACATTACAACAGAGAAACAGGACCATTACCATCTAATAAAGAGTATGGGAGAGTTCCAGTCCTGCTAGTTAGGGATGTCAAGAGTGACCTAGTTAGAATGAGAAACAGGAGGAGGCTATTCAGCCCTTCAGATCTGCTTTGTCATTCATCATGATCACTGATTTTCTACATTAACTCCAGCTTCTTACACTATCCCCACATCCATTACTTTCTTTCATATCCATATAATCTGTATTGAATATACTCAATAGCGGAGGCTGCCTGTGCAAATAATTTCTCTCAGAAGACTTTGGCAACCAAGTGTCAACAACAGTGAAATCAGTGACACATTTGGTGATTACTGGAAGCTAAAACTTTCATGAGAGGAGGATAAAAAAAAGGAGATTTAAGGACAATTTATCATATTTTAACTCCATTAATTGTTTTTCAAAATAAATGTTTGTCAGAGTCATCAAATATGAAAAGGAACCTCAAACTGTAACTTTGCTTGGTTGTAGTAATCACTTGCACGGGCAGCTTAGCTCAGTGGACACTCACTTCTAGGTCAGAAGACAGTGATGGTCAAGCCACACTTGAGATTTGAGCTCATGTATGGGCAGACACTCCAACACAGTACTGAAACAGCATTGCACTGTCAGGAGGATGTCTCCTGTAAAGATGCGTGGCATTAGACATTAAAAATTCCATTGGCATATTCAAGAGAAAAAAAATGATCTCACCCTGTACTCTGGACATCATTTCTCCTTCAATGAGAAATAAAACACTTCATTAACTGAAGAAGATAGTGACATTTACTAGAATGACACAAGGGAAGAGGGATTTCAGTTATGTAAAGCATCTAAGGAAAGTGAAGCATTCCCCCAAGAGCTAAGGGAGTTGAAATGATATGCAATAAAGTTGTTCAAAGTTATGAAAATTATTTTCTGGGATAAATAAAAGAGAAATTATTTTCAACAGTGGGGAAGTCAATAAACAGCAGATTTCAGATATTATAGAGTCATTCAGCATAGAAACAGGCCCTTTGCACCCACCCCACCGACCATGTCAACACCGATCAATAAACACAAACTACATTAATCCTATTTACCTGTACTTAGTTCATAGCCGATACTCGGCTTTTTAAGTGCTCATCCGGATGCTTCTCAAATGTTGCAAGAACCTGCCTCCATCACCCTCTCAGGCAGCACATTCCATCTTTCTACCACTGAATTAACTTGGATTCACCATTTTTGGTGAGTGCAAAACAGGTCAGATTACAAATTAAATATTTACACAGCCAGAAAACAGACTTTGGAACTCTGACCTCAGATAACAACTGAAAAACATCAATCAGTAACAGAAAACGAACTCCCCTCTTCCCTTTCCCATAACAAACAAGCTTACCGATTGGGAGAGGATAATGCCATCAATAGCAAGAGCTGGAACTTGCTTCATTGGATTGATAGTCTTGAACGAATCAACATGCTATAGAGATGAGAAGCCACAGATTAACATGGAATTTAAAGATTATCTAACAGTGTAATACTTCCAATGCACTCCTAATTCCACAAGATAGTGTTAGGTGTTGGCTGCAGATAAAAACTGGCTACAAACTACAGTCCCCTAGTTCAAAGGGGGATGCAATTCAGAGAAAGTTTTCCAGAATATTAGCTGGAGTGAGTGGGTTGTCTTATGAGGAAAGGTTTGACAGGCTAGGCTTCTATCTGCTGCAATTTAGAAGAGTAAGAGGCCACTTGACTGAAATATAAAATCTTGAAGGGTCTTGGCAGGGCAAACGTGGAGAGGACGTTTCCTCTTGTGGGAGAATTGAGAACAGAGGGGTCACTTGAAAAATAAGTGGTTGCCCATTTAAGACAGCTGAAGAGAATTTTCACTGCCATCTATAAGTCTTTGGAACTCCATTGTAGCAGAATGCTTGAACATTTTTAAGGCAGAAGTAAATAGATTTTTTCAGATGCAAAGGGCTGAAAGGTTATTGGTGGTAAATAGGAATGTGGAGTAATCAGATCAGCCATGATCTTACTGAATGCTGGAGCAGGCTCAGGAAGCCAAATGGCTTACTCTTGCCTTGGATTTGTAAGTTTACCTACCAGACAGACAAACCTGTACATTACTTTCTGCCCTACAAAAATAGGTGGTAGGCTCTTTCACTCCTACCTTATTCAGAAAATGGGTGTTCCACAGCGCTTAGAAGGGAGTTTGTGCAGTTAAAAATGACAAAAATTGACAAGAAGGGGAAAATTCTCGGGGATGGAAATGAGGTATAGTGTAATGGCTCAGAAACAGGGCAAGGACAGATGTGGAAAAGGCTGGAAACATACCTGCTGGCCTCCGCTTTTAATCAGATTGACGGCTACCTGGTCATAAGCGACTCCCTTGAAAGCGAGAGCTGTGTGGTCACAGAGATGGGGGGAAAGGTTTTACAAACTCTTAAATGTAAACACATTTGAAAACTCTCACTTGCATTCCAGTGTGTCTCCCCGCTGTGTAAAATCAAAGATGATCATTTGGAATATCTTTTTAATCAACCTGCTCAAACAGAACTGCGGATGCCGGAAATGTGAAACAGAAAAAGAACGTGCTGGAGAAACTCAGCAAGTCTGGCAGCATCTGTGGAGAGAAACGGGACCCAAAATGTTAACTCTGCTTTCTCTCCACAGATGCTACCAGACCTGCTGAATTTCTCCAGCATACTCAATTTTTGGTTTTGCTCAGACACACGGCTGAAGGAGCTGGGACTTAAACTCAAGGTAGAGACACTATCGTTGAGACACAAAACCTCTGCAAGCACGCAACAAAGAGACCATGCAAGTTTAATTTCTGCTACAGCCAGAGAAGGCAATGCTCCAATTTCCCAAGGCTTCATTGGTCAGCTACTCACCAATTCGCACTCTCCATGAGCAGGAACTCCTGAAGTACGTGTATAGCACAGGCTGTAGAAAGAAACAGCTGTTAGAATCACATTCGTTAACACAACTTTCACAGCCTCTCGGCGCTGCCCTGCCCTCAGTATTATACTGCTGCTCCTCTCCCGATACTAACTTTTGGAGACGAGGCCATGTCTCCCGCTCCGTCCCAGTGCCTGTCCACCAATTCTCCGCCCCCTTAAAGAGACAAATATGGTTCTGCAACCAAAATCAAAATGTGCGCGGAGCGTTCGGCCACGAAAACAAACCAACAATAAACCACTCCAAAGGACTCCTATTCCTCTACATCTCTGGCGATTTTTAAACCTCTCTCTCCTCACAGGCTGTAGATCAAATGGAAACAATTTTAGACAGAGCTGGAGAACCATACTTTATACACAGGAATAGGATGCAATGGAATATAGGACTGGGTTAGATTGTAATGTGGATTAGACTCGTGGTTCAAGGGACATGGCAAGAAGAGTTTAAAGCCGTTTCCTTACCATCATTTCTGTAATTCTCCATGTACCTGACATCTGCCTCCATTGAAACACAACCCCAGTGGTACTGTAACCCTCCCTCTGAATTCCATCAATCTTATTCTTTTAAATTGAGTCACATCACGTTTGACCAGATTGCAAAGAGGATGTTCACTCCGGAGGACCAATCGAACCAGGAACATTCCTGCTCACAATGGACCCTTACTCTAAACCAGCATCCCTCAGGATGATGACATCACCGAACAGCCTCAGTACCACTCATCTGCTTCAACCTCAACCACAACATCTTCACCTTCGACAACCAGTTCTTCATCTAAGTGCACGGAACAGCCATGGGGACCAGGTTTGCTCCCCAATATGCCAACATTTTCATGCACGGGTTCGAACAAGACTTCTTTGCTGCACAGAACCTCCGACCAATACTATGCACCAGATACATTGACAACATTTTCTTCCTTTGGACTCATGGTGAGGAATCACTGAAACAACTACACAGTGATATCAACAAGTTTCATCCCACCACCAGACTTACCATGGACTACTCTTTAGAATCAGTCTCATTCTTGGACACATGCATCGCCATCAGGGACAGACACCTCAGTACGTCACTCTACCACAAGCCGACAAATAACCTCACAATGCTGCACTTCTCTAGCTTCCAGCCAAAACATATTAAAACAGCCATCCCCTATGGACAAGCCCTGTGCATACACAGAATCTGTTCGGATGAGGAGGAACAAGACAGACACCCGAGGGTGTTAAAGGACACCTTCATAGGAACAGGATACAATGCTCAACTCATCGATCACCAGTTCCAAAGGGTCACAGCGAAAAACCGTAATGACCTCCTCAGAAGACAGACACGGGATATGTCCGATAGGGTCCCCTTCGTTATCCAGTACTTCCAGGAGCAGAGAAACTACACCATGTTCTTCGCAGCTTTCAACACATTATCGATGACGATGAGTATCTCACCAAGATGTTCCCCACGCCTCCACTTCTCGTCTTCAAACAACCACCAAACCTTAAACAGACCATTGTCCGCAGCAAACTACCCAGCCTTCAGGACAACATCAACTACAATATTATACAACTCTGTGATGGTAACCTCTGTAAGACATGTCAGATCTTCGACATGGACACTATCATCACACGTGGGAACACCACCCACCACGTGCATGACAGATACTCATGTGACTTGGCCAACGTTGTCTATCTCATACGCTGCACGCAAGGATGTCCCGAGGCATGGTACATTGGCGAAATCATGCAGACGCTACAACAACGAATGTATGGACACCGTGCAACAATCACCAGAACGTTCCCTCCCAGTGGGGGAACACTTCAGCAGATCAAGTACATTCAGCCTCAGATCTTCGGGTAAACATCCTCCAAGGCGGACTTCGGGATACACAACAACAGAGTCTCCGAGCAGAGGCTGATAGCCATGTTCGAACCATGAGGACAGCCTCAACCAGGATCTTGGGTTCATGTTGAACTACAGGTGACCCCATCGCACTATACACACTCACACACACACTCTCTCTCCACCGCCCCCCCAATGCTTCACACACACACTCTCTCTCCCCTCTCACACATACACACACACACACACGAATCTATGGGGTGAACTGTTATTTGCAGATACATTTTATTTTGTTCAAAAAGCACACAATTTATAGACAGTCAGTCAATATGGTGTTTTATAAATTCCTACTTTAGAAATAAAACCAGTCTGACTCCAAACTAAAACACAAAGAGATTCTAAACAAGGCCTCATACCTAATATGCATTGTCCAACCTAAAATGTCACCTCTTCTTTACACCAATAAAACCTTTAGTTCTCTCAGGACAGTGACTTGAAAGGAATTCAGGGATTTACATAGGTTTATTTAGTACATCCTCAATGGTGTGAACCTTTGATCTTTTACTTAAATTCTGTCTGACACCACCTCTCTCACTAACACCTGAAGAAGGACTGAGGCTCCAAAAGCTTGTGTTTTCAAATAAACCTATTGGACTATAACTTGGTGTTGTGTGATTTCTGACCTTGTGTGCCCCAGTCCAACACCAGCACCTCTACACCACAGTTTAAAAGAAACATGGGAACAGAAGAAGGCCATTCAGCTCCTGGAACCTGCTCAATGGAGATCATAGAGGATGTCAACTCTAATGACCTGCCTTTACACAATACTCCTCAACACTACACTCCTTACCAGACAATTACCTATTGATCTCAGTGCGGAAAGCTCCAGGTGACCCCCAGCACCCACAGCCTTTGAAAATCGACTCCTCCAGATATCCACTAGCCTTCACAGAAAGCTGATCACTGACATCTGCAGAGATTATGGTCCAGCTGTGCTTTTAACATGATGTCCGCTTGTCATGGTTTCTTCCCTAGAGGTAGTAGCTTCTCTAGATCCACTTATCAAATCCTTTTGACATTTTTAAACACTTTGATCAGAACATCCCTTAATCTTCTAAACTCAGGGGAATGCAAGTCTAGTCAATGCAAACAATTTTATTAATTTACATACAATCATACACCATTTGTTTTTATTCACTCATGGATGTGGCCATCGCTGGCAGGCCAGCATTTATTGCCCATCCCTATTTGCCCTTGAATAATGAGGAGTAGGCCACTGAGCCCATTTAGGCCTGTCTATCCACCATTTAATAAGATCCTATCTGCTCTGATTACTTCATATTCCCAAACCCAATCATCTTTCACCCCCCTGCACATCAAGAATCTACCAAATTCTGCCTTAAAAATATACAAGGACTCAAACTCTCTTCCTCAGAAGGTAGTAGAAGCAAAAATTCATGATCCTCTGAAAGAAAAATTCTCATGTTTCAATGGTCACCCCGATTTTTAAACAGTTCCCTTAGTTCTTGATTCTCCCACAACAGGAAACATTTTCTCCACATCTACCATGTCCAGATTTCTGAGGGTTTTATATGTCTCAATTAAGTCACCTCTTACTTTTCTAGACACCAGAGTCCAGCCTGTATAGTATACGCGAGTTCACGTTCCTGGCAGCTTCTGCATCGATGAGGCAGTCCTAGCTCTGACTCGTGGCTACAGCAGCAGAGGCGAGTTTGGGTTCTCAGTGGCATCGGCAGGTTCATGGAGGTGGCAGAGGTGAGTTTGGGTCCAGTATGAGACCCAGCAACATCAGCAGTGGCTGCACTGGTGGGGTAGGCCTGAAGCAGACTCATGCCAGTGGCGGAGTTGAGTTTGGGCTGGTATGGTATCTACTGGCATCATTAGCTGCTGCATTGGTGAAGTCAGTGAGGACTCAGTGGTAGGGCATCAGTGGAGGTAACATGGTGCCAAATAATGGCAACTTTCGTTCCAGCAGCAGCAAAGGAGACTCGTGCCTGGCCACCAAACCCATGGTGGAGCACTTAGAGTCACAGAGACACAGAGTACTACAGCATGGAAACAGGCCCTTCAGCCCAAACTGCTCCATGCTGACCAAGGTGCCCACTCAGCTAGTTCCAATTGCCTGCATTAATTCCATATCCCTCTAAACCCTTCCCATCCATGTACCTATCCAAATGTTTTTTTTTAAAATGTTGCTATTGTACCTGCCTCAACCACATCCTCTGGCAGCCCTTTCCATATGCGTACCACTCTCTGTGTGAAGAAGTTTCCCTCAGGTCCTTCTTAAGTCTTTCCCCTCTCACCTTAATCCTATGCCCTCTAGTTTTTAAGTTTCCCTTCCCTGGGAAAAAGACAAATGTATTCATCCTATCTATGGCCTTCATGATTTTATACACCTCAATAAGGTCAAGCACGGGAATTCCTAGAAGCCTGGTACTCCACTAAGAAAGCCATCAAAAACACAGAGCTAGAGCCCATATACACTCCATTGCGAAGGAAAACCAGAAATTAGGTAATCCAGTTCAACAGACACCAGAGTTTAAATAACAGGTGGGAAAATACAACAGCGCTTCATTGGAGGCTGCACTGATGATGTTAGCTAGCAGGGTAATGAAACATCTGCAGAACAACGAACCAGCTCAGCGAGCCAACCAACCACAAAGTCCTATCCTGGCCAACCTCTCCCAATAACTCAGGTCTACTAGTCCTGGCAACATCCTTGTAAATCGTCTTTGCATACTTTCCAGTTTAACTATGTCTTTCCTATAACAGGGTGACCAAAACTGTGCACAATACTCCTGTGGCCTCACCAACGACTTATACAACTGTAACATAACGTCCCAACTCCTATACTCAATGCCTCGACCGATGAAGGCCAGCATGCTACATGCCTTTTTCACCACCCTGTCTATCTGTGATGCCGCTTTCAACGAACTATGTACTTGTACTCCTAGGTCCCTCTGTTCCACAACATTCCTCAGGACCTTACCATTTACTGTATAAGCCTTACCTTGGATTGACTTTCCAAAGTGCAACATCTCACATTTATCTGTACTGAATTGTATTGCCAATCCTCAGCCCACTTTACCATCTGATTAAGATCCCTCTGTAATTTTTGATAACCTTCCTCACTATCAACAGTACCTCCTAATTTTGTATCATCTGCAAATTTACTAATTGTGCCTGTACATTCACATCCAGTTCATTTATGTAAATAACAAATAACAAAGGTCCCTGCACCGACCCCTGTGGCACACCACTAGTCACAGGCCTCCAGTCCGAGAAATAAACTTTAATCAACATCCTCTGCTTCGTACCACTGAGCCAACTGTGAATCCAGTCAGTTAGCTCTCCCTGGATCCTATGCAACCTCACCTTCATGACTAGCCTCCCGTGTGGGACCTTGTCCAAGGCCTTACTAAAGTCCATATAGACAACATCCACTACCCTAGCCCATCCATCATTTTGGTTACCTCCTCGAATAACTCTAAAAGATTTGTCAGACATGACTTCCTGTGCACAAATCCATGCTGACTATCCCTGATCAGACCTTGACTATCCAAATGTTGGTTGATCCTGTCCCTCAGTATCCTCTCCAATAACTTGCCTACCACTGATGTCAGGCTCACTGGCCTGTAGTTCCCTGGCTTGTCTTTGCTACCTTTCTCAAACAATGGAACAACATTAGCCACCCTCCAGTCTTCCGGAACTTCACCAGTAGCTAAAGATTAAGCAAAAATCTCTGCAAGGGCCTCTGCAAAATCTTCCCTAGACTCCACAATGTCCGAGGATGGACTTAATCAGGCCCAGGAGATTTATCCAACTTAATGCGATCTAAGGATGCAAACACCTCCTCTCTGGTAATATGTTTGTGGTCCAAAATATCCCCACTTGTTTCCTTAATTTGCTCAGCATCATGATTCTCTCCTCAGTAAACACTGGGGAGAAAGATTAATTTTTTTAAAAAATCACCCCCATCCCCTGTGGCTCCCCACATAGACAGCCATGCTGATCTTTAAGGGGATCTATTCTCTCCCTAGCACCCTTTTACTCAATATAGCTATAAAATCTCTTGGGATTATCTTAACATAACAAGAAGGACTGTAAAATTGAACACTGTTCCCTTATTGCTTTGTTTTTCCGCTTTTATACTCTATGTTTTGGTTTAATTTTCTGTGTTTTAAGATTGTACCGGAGGTGGTGACACTATATAACACTTATGTCATGAAGTGGTCTATAAATAAATCACATTGTAAGACAAACCACCTATTACAGCTATTAAACTGGTACACCTTCTCTGAACTGCTTCCAGCACATTCAGAAATAACAAACTATGGAGCCAGAGAAACACAGCAGGCCCACCAGCATCAAAGGAACAGGAAAGCTTTCCTGCTCCTCTGATGCTGCCTGGCCTGCTGTACTCCTCCAGCTCCACACTGTGTTATCTCTGACTCCAGCATCGGCAGTTATTGCTATTCCAGCACTTAGGGCTTGGATTAGTACCTGGGAGTATGATGTTATTGCTATTACTGAGACTTGGTTGAGGGAAGGGCAAGATTGGCAACTAGATATCCCAGGATATAGATGCTTCAGGCGGGATAGAGAGGGAGGTAAAAGGGGTGGAGGACACTTGGAGAACTTGAGCAGTGAGGCAATATGGGCAGAGCTCAGAAATAGGAAGGGTGCGGTAACCATGTTGGGGCTGCACTACAGACCTCCCAACAGCGAGCGTCAGATAGAAGTACAAATATGTAGACAGATTATGGAAAGATTAGGAGCAACAGGGTGGTGGTGATGGGAGATTTTAATTTTCCCAACATTGTCTGGGATTCACTTAGTGTTAGGGGTTTAGATGGAGAATTTGTAAGGAGCATCCAGGAGGGTTTTATACAGCGGTATGTAAATAGTCCAACTCGGGAAGGGGCCATACTGGACCTAGTGTTGGGGAATGAGCCCGGCCAGGTGGTTGAAGTTTCAGCAGGGGATTACTTTGGGAATAGTGATCACAATTCCGTAAGTTTTACAATACTCATGGACAAAGACGAGAGTGGTCCTAAAGGAAGAGTGCTGAATTGGGGGAAGGCCAACTATAGCAAAATTCGGCAGGAGCTGGGGAATGTGGATTGGGAGCAGCTGTTTGAGGGTAAATCCACACTTGAGATGTGGGAGGCTTTTAAAGAGAGTTTGATTAGCGTGCAGGATGAGAAATAGAAAGGGCAGGATTAGGGAACCATGGATGACAGGTGAAATTGTGAGACTAGCAAAGAGGAAAAAGGAAGGTCTAGGCGACTGAAAACAGGCAAAGCTTTGGAAGAATATCGGGAAAGTAGGACCAATCTGAAACGAGGAATTAAGAGGGCTAAAAGGGGTCATGAAATATCTTTAGCAAACAGGGTTAAGGAAAATCCCAAAGCCTTTTATTCGTACATAAGGAGCAAGAGGGTAACTAGAGAAAGGGTTGGCCCACTCAAGGACAAAGGAGGGAAGTTATGCGAGGAGTCAGAGAAAATGAGTGAGATTCTTAATAAGTACTTTGCGTCGGTATTCACCGAGGAGAGGGACATGATGGATGTTGAGGTTAAGGATAGATGTTTGATTGCTCTAGGTCAAGTCGGCGTAAGTGGGGGGGAGTGTTGGGTATTCTAAACGGCATTAGGGTGGACAAGTCCTCAGGTCCGGATGGGATCTATCCCAGGTTACTGAGGGAAGCGAGAGAGGAAATAGCTGGGGTCTTAACAGATATCGTTGCAGCATCCTTGAGCACGGGTGAGGACCTGGAGGACTGGAGAATTGCTAATGTTGTCCCCTTGTTTAAGAAGGGTAGCATGGATAATCCAGGTAATTATAGACCGGTGAGCCTGATGTCAGTGGTGGGGAAGCTGCTGGAGAAGATACTGAGGGATAGGATCTATTTACATTTGGAAGAAAATGGGCTTATTAGTGATAGGCAGCATGATTTTGTGCAGGGACAGTCATGTCTTACCAACTTGATAGAATTCTTTGAGGAAGTGACAAAGTTGATAGATGAGGAAAGGGCTGTAAACGTCATATACATGGAATTCAGTAAGGCATTTGATAAGGTTCCCCATGGTAGGCTGATGGAGAAAGTGAAGTCGCATGGGGTCCAGGGTGTACTAGCTAGATGGATAGAGAACTGGCTCGGCAACAGGAGGCAGAGTTGTAGTGGAAGGGAGTTTCTCAAAATGGAGAACCGTGACCAGTGGTGTTCCACAGGGATCCGTGTTGGGACCACTGTTGTTTGTGATATACATAAATGATCTGGAGGAAGGTATAGATGGTCTGATTAGCAAGTTTGCTGATGACACTAAGATTGGTGGAGTAGCAGATGGTGAACGGGACTGTCGGAGAATGTAGCAGAATATAGATAGATTGGAGAGTTGGGCGGAGAAATGGCAGATGGAGTTCAATCCAGGCAAATGTGATGCATTTTGGAAGATCCAATTCAAGAGCGAACTATACGGTAAATGGAAAAGCTCTGGGGAAAATTGATGCACAGAGAGATCTGGGTGTTCAGGTCCATTGTACCCTGAAGGTGGCAATGCAGGTTGATAGAGTGGTCAAGAAGGCATATGGCATGCTTTCAATCATCGGATGGGGTATTGAGTACAAGAGTTGGCAGGTCATGTTGCAGTTGTATCGGGCTTTGGTTCGACCACATTTGGAATACTGCGTACAGTTCTGGTCGCCACATTACCAAAAGGATGTGGATGCTTTGGAGAGGGTGCAGAGGAGGTTCACCAGGATGTTGCCTGGTATGGAGGGCACTAGCTATGAAGAGAGGTTGAGTAGATTAGGATTATTTACATTAGAAAGACGGAGGTTGAGGGGGGACCTGATTGAGGTCTACAAAATCATGAGAGGTATAGACAGGGTGGATAGCAAGAAGCTTTTTCCCAGAGTGGGGGACTCAATTACTAGGGGTCATGATTTCAAGGTGAGAGGGGAAAAGTTTAAGGGAGATATGCGTGGAAAGTTCTTTACGCAGAGTGTGATGGGTGCCTGGAAGGCGTTGCCAGCAGAGGTGGTAGAGGCGGGCATGATAGCATCATTTAAGATGTATCTAGACAGATACACGAATGGGCAGGGAGCAGAGGGATACAGATCCTTGGAAAATAGGTGACAGGTTTAGATAGAGGATCTGGATCGGTGCAGGCTTGGAGGGCCGAAGGGCATGTTCCTGTGCTATAATTTTCTTTGTTCTTTGTTGTTCATATCCTTTCTTAAATAAGGCGGCCAGTATTGTACTCAGTGCTCCAGATGTGATCTTGAAGATCTCCTCTTTAACTGAGACATAGCCTCCCTCCCTTTGAATTTAAATCCTCTCAATAACAAGTCTGGCTTTCCTAATTACTGGCTGTACCTGCATTCTAACTTTTAGTCATTCATTGGTATCCTTTCCCACCTTTTAGCCCAGAGTACACTGCACCTGTTCAAGAGGAAATCTTTTCCTCTTGAGCCTAGAAATGAAAGCAGGTTCTGCTGATATGATATGAGAAAGGCTCTTCAGCTATTATATCACTTCATAAATATTGAATGCTTCCCAGGCAATCTGCAGAAACAGTCGTAGAGACAAACAAATTCTGGCAAAGTTCCCATCCATGACATGAATTCAATTTTTCCTTTGTCAGATGCTGAGAGTCTGTTGTGCATTTCTATACTTGAATTTACCTGCTCATCTGCAGCTAACAGGTGATACATTAACATACATCTTCCACTTTGAACCCCTCAGTGCACTATATGAAATCATTAACTAGAATGTATTCCCAAGAAAAAAATAATTCTCTCAACTGCATGAAGATCAATCCAGTACCCTGATTCATGTTGAATAATAATGTAATAACAAAAGTAAATCACAGAGGTTTAACAAAAGGCGGCATTCTGCCAATCCTTCTAGTGCTAGCTGTTTGTTATCAGAATCCAAAGCTAATCTCATTGTCACACTCCCTATGGATTCACCGTGCTTTCCTGGCAGAGATATAGGAGAAGCTGGGGATGTTCTCCTTGAAGCAAAGAAAGTAAATGAAGATTTAATAGAAGAATTCAAAATGATGGGAGATTTTAATAGAATATACAAGGAGAATCTATTTCTACTTAACCAAATGTCAAGGGAACACATATACAGTGATCAACAAAAAAGCCAAGAGGAAATTAGGAGAATTGTGTTTTGCACAGATTGTTGCTGTGATCAGAATGCCTTCCAGAAAAGGTGGTGGAAGCAGATTCAATTATGATTTTCAAGAGAAAACGGAACATATTGTTTACTCAATAAAGAAGAATTTCAGGGTTATGGGAATAAGTAGTGAGTGAGACTAATTCCATAGATCTTTCAAAAGAACTGCCTCATCACAGGGGGCTGATTGGCATGTATTGTGTTTTATAGTTCCAAGATCTTGGAAGAACCATAACTGCAGACAGTGCTCTAACTTGAAAAGTTAGAGATTTACTTCTTCTTTATTCGAGCCCCTATTTAGAAAACTCACAATTATGCTGCTCTTTTTTTTAAATATAGTGTCCTACCAGTACTCGCACATTCAGGAATTGTGTTTTGATTCTTCAGAGAATTTCCATGAAGTACAAAGTCCCACTCCTTGATTTTTCTTCCAATATGCATTACTCACACTGCTCCACATTAAATTGTACTTTACCTCCATCTCCCATCCTAATAATCTCGCCATATTCCTAAAATCTTATGTAACCTTCCTAACTGACAGAACTGGCTATTATAGCAGCAATGATCTACTCATTTTTCCATGCCTCATTGACTTGCAATATCCTCTTGTTGCTTGCTGGAGCCTCCCATTTTCAAATTGTCCAACATCATCTGTCTCTTTCTTCAGCTTGATCTACATCCTTCAATCACTGTCTTTAGCAAGTGCTCGTGCCTTAAAAATAGCCAATACAATATTTTTTGAGGATATTCACCAACATTCTTTCCTCTTCCACCATCCTGAAAACTTCTGCATTCCTCTGGTGCTCTCCAGTTGACTTGCTCCATCCATTCCCAGAGCCACATCTCACAACTTTCTAATTTTTTAGATGTCTGAGTTTTATCAGCTCTGCACAACAAGACACTCCAGATCACAACACAGACAATTCTTTGCTCAATATCTCTAATCATCATATGCTGAACAATTCTTTACATCTGCATAATTTATTCTTTGCCATTGTGACAGTAGTTCTAACTTCTTTATGACAGTGTCATATGACAAGATGTCTCCCAAATGCTTAAACTGTGATACCTAATCCAGCATTTTACTATTAATCTTAATCCCTTCTTTCCCATCAAAAGTGTCTTTTTTACATTGATTTTCATTCTGCAAGATACGGTCCTATCAAATTATGATTTTAATTCTTGTGCTGAAATCCAAATCATTTCTATGTTATGCCTCACTAGGGTGGCATGCTAGAAATCAAGCCCTGCTATTCTGATTTGTCACAAAAGTTAAAGATTTTTAGAAGGAGCAGAATTTCCCAATTTACATGATTTTAGACCTATGTTGAGAGAAAGCAGGTTACTGTGTTTCACAATTCCAATATAATGGAAGGACCATAATTGCAGACAGAAAGGTTACAGAGCTTTACTGCTTCTTTATTTTGTTATTCAAGCCCCTATTTAGAAAACTCAGCATATGATGAGCAGAGAGATATATTGAGCAATATCTGATAAAATTCAAATCTCCAAAAATTAGAAAGTTGTAAGACGTGGTTCTGGGGATGGATGGAGCAAGTCAACTGGAAAGCACCAGAGGAATGCAGAAGTTTTCAGGATGGTGGAAAAGGAAAGAATGTTGGTGAATATCATCAAAAAACGCCAGTAAGGTTGGATTGGCCAAATTTTGAGGTATGAGCACTTGCTAAAGACAGTGATTGAAGGAAGAGGAGCAGGATGTAGATCAAAAGCTGAAGAAAGATCAGGTTACTGTATTTAACAATAATTACTATTTAACAAAAATACATGTTTTAACTACAGGTAAACAATTATAATTCATTGGCATCTAATTCTACTAGTTCAAAGACTAATCCCGTTATAAATTCCCCTTTACGTTCACACGGACAGGAAGAAAAAAATGCATGTTAAAGGCAAGTATTTCAATGGTCCTTGTTCACAGGATCTGCCAAAATTGTCCTTGTGCTAATCAAAGCACTACTTCTCAGTCTTCCTTCTCCAGATACTTTCAATGGTTGGCAGGAGGCACAAGGTGAATTGTAGAGATCTGTAAAAGACTTCTGACTTATTAAAAGTCGCAAGTTATCACAACGGCTGAAGAAAGGGAACATAGAAAGCTCCTGAGCTGTTGTAGATCTGATTGCTTATCCCTATCTTGTTCACAGCCCCAAGATATTCAGCTACATGTGAGCCAACCAGACAACTGTTCGTAGACAGAATGCCTTTGTCATTGATAACTGATCACTAGACCACAGTCCAATCAGCTACTTGTTGCTGGCTGAATCTCCATTTGTACATGCCCTTGGCCTCAGCTCCTCTGCAGCCTCTCCTACTTTTGCTTGTATCAGCAGCTGTTTAAAGAGTACTCACAATGAATGTCAGGTTACTTACTTTCTAAAATCTTTCAATTCCTGGTTTTAAAATAATTATTTTCCCATCTAAGTCCAGATATAAAAATATAGAAAAAGATGACATTATCTTTATATCTATATCATCATTATATATTAAGAATAAAAGATTAGCACAAAACCCTGGAGTAACTCCACCTCCAGCTCTTCCCAAACCCAAGCAACACCAACAAGGCTGATACAAAAGCAAAGTACTGCAAATGCTGGAAATGGAAAAAAAAAATCTGGTAATATGGAGGTCTGAAGGCATCTGTGGTGAGAAACAGAGTTAACATTTCAGGTTGATGAGCCTGACCTAAACATTTTCAGCTATTTTGTTCTTAACTCACCTAACATAATTCTACTTCCTGCCAGCAATTAGCTTTCTACCCGTGTGGTTACATCGCTTCTAACATTGGGCACGTGAACATATCGAGCTGAATGTGTGACATTTTATCCAATCCTTTTGTAAATCCATTTATTACACTCCAAATACTTCTAACAAACATTATATATGCTGAACAGCAAGCTGCCTTTGATAATTCTGTGCTGGCTACCCTTCACTAACCAATGGATTTCCGTAACCTTACCATTTCTACTTTGAATCAGAAATGTTTTTGCTGATAATCAAGAGTAGATTATCTGACTATTTTCACTATTTTCCCAGGATCTCTGCTGAGGTTTAGAGGATTGAAACCCACTCCCCCCCCATCTCAGGGAAATCCTACAAAGATCATTTTTGTTTACTTTCTTCAATAAAGTGTTAAATGAGACACTTTCCAGTCTGTGTACAGTTTGCATATTTAGGGATAAAAGAAAATAGTTTAAAATCTTTCTCTCTTCAACACAAAACAAAATATCACTGATGATGGAAATCTGAAACAAACAGTAAATGCTGGAAACACTCACTGTCGCTACAGAGAAAATAAAATCGAGACAATTTTCAAAGCTTACTCTGTTTTTGCTCCAAGATATGACTTGAATGTTTCCAGCTTTTTCTGTCTTTCTCAAGTAACTCTGTTTATTAAGAAAGATGAAGTTTTAATAATGAATTTAAAAAACAATAGTATGACCAAACAAACCTAACATGGCTTTCTGAAGGGAAATTATGTTTGCCAAATCAATTAGTGTTTTTGAGGATTGTAGAGTCGGTAAAAGCAAACCAGTAAATGTAATGACCTTAGATTTTGAAAAGGCATTTCATAAAAGATTAATATGTAAGAAAAAAATGTATAGAATTGGGATTGTTTTATTAGTGTGGATAGAGGATTGGTTAATTGGCAAGAAATAAGCAGGAACAAATGGGTCATTTTCAATTTGGCCGGCTGACTACCTGAGTGCTTTAAGAAACAGAATGGGGCTTCAATTATTTGTAATCTATATTAATAGCTTAAACAAAAAGAGTAATATATCTAAAGTTTGCTGATAATACAAGGATAGTTAGGAAAGCAGCTGTTAAGAGGACACAGAGGCTGCAAAAAGATCGAAACAGGGTTAAGTGAGTAAGTAAAAAAGTGGCAGATGAAGTATAGTGTGGGAAGGTGTGAGGTTATTCATTTTGATCTTAAGGTTAGACATGAACATGGTAAAATTTGTATTATCTGGCTAGCACTGGGATCGAGTGGCACTGGAACATCAAAAATACCGGCTAACACAATGCAGCTCATGGTAATGTGCCTTGACGTATACTAGAACTGTTTAGAGTCTCTCCACCTTTGACTCTTTTCACCGTAAGCAACAAGGGAAAATACTTCATCTTTCAGCAGTTCTTTTGCAATCACTTCAGCCTGAAGCCATCAGTATTTTATTAGCAACTATAATATGGGTAGTGTCGTTTGGAAATTCTGGTCGGTCAGCCACTGGATTATGTGAGTTTTGTTATACAAGTATTTTGCAAAAAGGCGTGAAACTTTTAAACATTGATGTTCAGAAGAACTTGGGTGTACTCTTACAAACAACAAAGTTAGCATGCAGGTTACAACAGGCATTTAGCAGGAAATGGCACATTGACCTTTACTACAAGGGGTTTGGAGTAAAAGAATAAAGTCTGGCTACAATTGTATGAGATTTAGTGAGACCACACCTGCCATTGAAGCCCAAACCTAGGATATTAACTTTCCAAAATCCATGTCACCTCTGGAATTCAGTCTGGATCATAATTAAAAGCAGTCTGTAATGAGATCTAGAGACAACTGATCCTGGAGAAATCCAGACTTAGCATTGGTGAATACGTTATTTGTTAGTAAATGCTTATTGATAGCATTGTTGACCACTTTGTGAATGATTGAGAATAACTGGTGAGGTGAGTAGAGTTACCTTCTGTGACTAGGACATATATGGCCAATTTTCCACATTGTTGGGTAGATGCCAACATCATAGCTATACTAAAAACAGCCTGTTAGAGGCATAGTAGTTCTGGAGCACAGTTCTTCAAAGATATTGGGAGAAGATGAGGCTGAGAACAAACAAGAAAGTACTTCTCACTAAATCTCTATGTTCTCTAATTTCCCTGTACTTGTACACTTAATAGATCAGTGATATCAGGAGGAGGTCATACTGTCTGGTTGGTCCACACACCTGCATCATTTGCCATTCCATTCCAGTGTCTCCATTCACCTGCAGCTCTTCATAACGCTCACCTCATTCCTCAGAAGTAGGTATTGATGAAGCTGGATTTCTTTAATTCTCTGCAGCACGTCCCTTTAAGATAAACCAAAAGGTTCATTATCCCAAAACTGAGTACAGACATTTCACTTGTAAAAGAGATCTTATCCGTTGTATTATCATCCTCATAGAGGTACCAGAAATTTGGTTGTATTTTAGCCAATTGGGCACATAGAAAGATTATAGAATGATACAGCACAGAAGGTGGTCATTTGGCCCATTATATTTGTGCAGGCTCTTTGACATGACAATTTAATTAATGTTTGAGGCAAAGCAAGCAGCATCAACAGGAATCTCAATATTCTCCTTGTCTTCTGTGTACATGCATTCTGAGAAACATAGAAATAGGAACTGGAGTAGGCCATTCGGCCCTTCAACCCCACTCTGCCATTTAATGTGAAAATGGATGATCATCCAACTTAGTACCATGTTCCCTCTTTTTCCTCATTCCATTAGCCTTAAGAACTATATTGAACTTGTTCTTGTTTTGGCTTCAACTGCCTTCTGTGGCAGAGAATTTCACAGGCTCAACATTCTTTAGGTGAGGGGGTTTACCCGTGGAGAAATTAATAGCAGAAACCCTTACAGTTTTGGGGCACTGGAGCTCACTGTAATATTACAACCCCGCTCAGGATTGATAACTTCTTTAATAAAAAAGATATCCCCGTGAAGCCAACAGAAAGAAAACCGATGGACAAAAATTCACTTTATAAAGGTTTTACTCTAACACACTAAAGTCTACTCAATTCAAACATCAATTAACATGCAAAGGGTTTTCAAACAGAGATAAATTCCACTTTGAACAGCTGATACAAAGTCTGCTTATAGCTTCAAACACTCAATTTCTGCACAAATGTACTGTCCGAGCATATGCAATGCTCCAGTCTTTCCAACTCTGCCTCCATTTTCTAGATTTTTCTGCTTTCCATTTTGGCCCTTGGCCAACATTCACTTATAGATGTATTCCATTCAAATTCCCCAGGCATGGTTACCATTGACAAGGCACACATTTACAAATCCTCTCTCACTCAGCTCATAAATGTCCGATTGCACGGAATCCACAGGCACCCACTTCGCTGAATTCTTTCAATGGTTTGTAACAGCTGAAGGAACTGTGGATGCTGTAAATCAGGAACTAAAACAGAAGTTGCTGGAAAAGCTCAATGGTTCTGGCAGCATCTGTGAAGAAAAAATCAGAGTTAGCGTTTCGGGTCCAGTGACCCTTCCTCAGGGGTTCTGAGGAAGGGTCACTGGATCTGAAATGCTAATTCTGATTTTTTTCTTCACAGATGCTGCCAGACCTGCTGAGCTTTTCCAGCAACTTCTGTTTTCTTTCTTTCAATGGTTTGGTCAGGTCTGGCAATACTGAAACACCAACAATGGGTCTTGCCCAATCCACAATCTGTCTTACCATCTTCCACCCTCTGGAAATCTCAGTGTTGAATAGGTGTAACTGGACCTGGAATGTTGACTCTGCTTTCTGTCCATAGATGCTGCCAGACCTGCTGAGTTTCTCCAGCAATTTCTGTTTTTGTTTCAGATTCCCAACATCGGCAGTTCTTTGTTATTTATACTCGCTTAACATTTCAGGCTCGATTAGATAGAACTGCTGAAAACAATGCACTTACTGTGTCCATCTTATAGCTTAACAATGTCAACTTGGATTTATATAACAATTATAAAATAATAATACATCCCAACATCTAACAGGAAATGAAGGAAAATTTTGGTCAATGTTAGGGCAAATGGCAAAACATTATCCAAACCGGCATGTTTTAGGAATGCCTCATCAGATAAATGATACAGTGGGAAATCCAGAGTATAGAACATTACAGATAACAAGGTGTAGAGCTGGATGAACACAGCAGGCCAAGCAACAT
>NC_063339.1:2075054-2103586 GCF_021869965.1 Rhincodon typus
TCATCCAGCTCTACACCTTGTTATCTCAGATTCTCCAGCATCTGCAGTTCCTACTATCTCTATAGAACATTATATTCAGCTCCTCCAGCCTAACGTACTATTCAATACAATCACAGCTGATCGGTTTCAGTTTCACTTTCTCATCTACTCCTATATCCTCCAATTTTCAGAACAAAATTCCATCTATCCAAGCTTTGATCATGCTCAGCAATGGAGCATTCTAAAGCCTCCAGGCTAGAGAACTGAAAAGATGTATAATTCTGAAACAAAAGTTCTCCTTGTCTTAATTCGAAATGATTGCCCCTATTCTGGGATGTGTTCTCGACTCCCCACCAGGGGGAAACAATTTCCTATTGACCAACCTGCCAAACCTCTTCAGAATCTTGCACGTCAATGAACTCTCCTCTCATTCTTCTAAACTCCAAAGCGTAGATTAACTGACTTATTTTTTTATCAAAAGGACAATCCTTTCATCCCAAGACCAATATAGTGAACCTCTGTTGTACCAACTCTAATGTAAGTATACCCTTTTTTAGAAAATAAAGACCAAATGTGCGCACATTACCCCAGGTATGAGTTCAAAAATGCCTTATGTAATGTGGCATGATTTCCTTTTACCTGTACTCCAATCCCCTTGCAACAAAAACAAACATGCCGTTTGCTTTCCTAATTGTTTGTTATATTTTCTATGTTTGCTGCATTTCCCCAACCTGGGAAGCTACTTCTCATCTAAGTCTAACATTGATGCGGAGATTCAATATCGCATCCAATCTGTGAGGACCGCCTTTGCACAGCTAAGCATGAGAATTTTTGATGACTGTGATATCTGTGCTGATACCAAGATCCTTGTGTATAAGACAGTCATCCCTCCAACTCTTCTATATGGCTCTAAAACTTGGACAACATATAGACACCACCTCAAGACCCTTAAGAAGTACCATCAACGCTGTTTGAGATGGATTCTCTGCATCATCTGGGAAGACAGGCATACCGACATTAGTATCCTTGAAGCAGCCAGCAACACCAGCATCGAGACCATGGTCATCTGAAACCAACTCCACTTGGGCCAGCCACGTGCTTAGGATGCTTGAGATCCAATTACCAAAGCACATCATCTTCGCCCGGCTCAAAGAAGGCACTTGAATGAGAGGAGGGCAAAGGAAGTATTTCAAAGACTGCCTGAAGGTTGCCCTCAAGAAGAAACCAACTTGGAGGAAACTCCTGTATGAAGGGACACAGTTCTTTGAGAACACCCAGTGGCAAGAGGAAATCTGGAAAAGGAACCACAGAAAGGAATACCAATGATCTCAAGGCCAAGGACGAGTTCCACTTCCCGGAAATGCCTGCCAAGTATGTGGTCGGAGATGTGCCTCTAGGATTGGGCTCATCAGCCACACAAGGACCCACAGAACTCATGACCAGAGACCAGGAATTTCCTAGGTAGACAATCATACTCGCTAGCAAGTGTTTGATGACTATGATGATGTTCCCTGTACGAGCACATCATATATTGTTCCTGAAGAGGAACAAGATTACTGAGAGATTTGAAAACAAGGACCAGAGTTGTGAAATCTAGACATTGCTTAACTGAGAAGCAATTTGATCAAAGAGCACAAGAATGATGAACAAAAGGGACTTAGTGCAACGAAGAAGATTGGTAATAGAATGTGGAATGACCCCGTGTTTCTGAGGGTACGATGAGGGAGATCAGCTACAACATGATGGAATAGTCCAGAGGTAAGAATGGATTGATGAAGTTTACCGCAGTGATAAGGTGAGGCATGAAGCAGGACACATTATGGAGACAGAAGTGTGGCTGGAAGCTCATCTCGGGGTCAAACATGAATCAGAGCTGCGAAGGGTCAAGTTCAGAATTAAACAGTTTGCATGAAGAAGATGTAGTTGGTAGCTAGGACACACAGTTTGAGTTGGGGATGGAAGATAACTGCTTCAGTCTTCTCATTATTCAATTGGAAGAAATTTTTACTCATCCAGTACAGGCTGTCAGACAAACAATGCAATAAATACAATATGTGCCATCTAGAAGATGCACTACAGTAAATCACCTTCAATAGCACCTTCCAAACCCAATACATCTAATAAGGGCAAGGGCTGCAGATACATGGGAGCACCACCGCCTGCAAGTTCGTTTCTGACTTGGAAATATATTGCCGTTCCTTCGGTGTCAAACCAAGGCAGGACTTATACAGTAAATGGTAAGGTCCTGAGGAGTGTTGTGGAACAGAAGGACTTAGGAGTACAAGTACATAGTTCATTGAAAGCAGCGTCACAGGTGGACAGGGTGGTGAAGAAGGCATTTAGCATGCTAGCCTTCATTGGCTGAGGCGTTGACTATAGGAGCTGGGACGTTATGTTATAGTTGTATAAGTTGTTGGTGAGGCCGCACTTGGAGTATTGTGCACAGTTTTGGTCACCATGTTATAGGAAAGACAGAGTTAAACTGGAAAGTGTGCAAAGAAGATTTATGAGGATGTTGCCAGGACTAGTAGACCTGAGTTATAGGGAGAGGTTGGCCAGGAAAGGACTTTATTCCTTGGAACCTAGGAGAATGAGGGGTGACCTTATTGAGGAGTATAGAATCAAGAGGGGCATAGATAGGTTGAATGCACATAGTCTTTTTCCCAGGGATGGGGAATTGAAAACTAGAGGGCATAGGTTTAAGGTGAGAGGGAAAGATTTAAGAAGGACCTGAGAGGCAACTTCTTCACACAGACAGTGATGCGTATATGGAATGGGCTGCCAGACAAAGTGGTTGAGGCAAGTACAATATCAATATTTAAAAAACATTTGGATAGCTACATGGAAGGGTTTAGAGGGATATGGACCAAATGCAGGCAATCGGAATTAGTTGAGTGGGCACCATGGTCAGCATGGACCAGTTTGGGACGAAGGGCCTGTTTCCATGCTGTATTCCTCTATAACTGAGTCCTGGAACTCCCTTCATAATGGACTGTGGATGTACTCACAACAAGGGACTGCACCAGTCTGGAAGCTACCTCACCATCATCTTCTCAAGGGCAGTTAGGGATGAGCAATAAATGCTGCCTTAGCCAGAGGTGTCTCCAGCTCTCAAAAGATTTTTTTTTTTAAATTTTGGAACAGTGCTAGACTCAAGAGAGGTGATAGTGACAGCTCAGTGTGCTGAACACATTTTCAAAAACTAACACTGTCCTTTTGGACAATGCCACGGTATGCCAGTATATAGATGAGAAATAGGAAGGTCCAATGATAGATCATTGGGGGAACCACAGATAATAACGTGGGAGTAGGAAAAGAAGTTATACCGTGGCTACAATTAGATAAGAGTGCAACCAGGCAAGTGCATTCCCACCCAGCTGAAAGTCTAAACAATTTCCCCATTGGTTAAGAGGTGAATCATCTCCAAGCACCATTTACTATATTTTTTGACTGGATTGTATATAACCCCAGACAATGAATTTGAGCCATCAAATGTTAAATTTAATTTTAATAAGCAGCATTTACATGTCAATTGTATCAAGATATTTCCAGGGAGAAATATTCAGACATCCTGAAAAAAGGATGACCAGCTGTGGTCACATAAAAAACAAACATTCAGCACACAACATATGGTAAAGAGAAAAATGTTGTTGGATAAGTGTATCAGGGAATATGGATCAGTGTTAAGATAGAGATCCATTACAATCTAATAGAACCAGTAAATAGCCTCTTTCTGTGGGAACGTTATACAAGACTGAAAAGACATGTACCAGCCTTCAGTGTCTGACAGAACCGTGCTCTCGTTTCACCAACAATATCTAGGACTGGCACACTTTACTCTTCCTGTTTGGCGATCGATGAAGGCACTGGTGAAGCCAGCATCTCCGTGACAACAGGAGTCCATGAGTGTGGTAAAGGAGTGGGCCAGAGGTAACTGCAAGTTATATACTGCTGTGATGGTGTACATTTGCTTACTCCCTGCATAGTTCCATGCAGACTGAGCAAACACAATGAGAGGAGACAGCTTCCACTACTTCAGAGATAAGCCTGAACCACTATCCATGCAGCGCACAAGTTAAGTACATGGCTGAAAATGCTGATAAGTGAAGTATCACACAATATCAAACCAGCTTCTAATCCACGATACCTCCATGTTCTTTTTTTTAAAAACATTCTCAGTTTTTCCACTTCATGTTCAACTAGTTTCAACTGATCAACTTCTTCACCCAAAGGGTTGTGAATCTGTGGAATTCCCTGCCCAGTGAAGCGGTTGAAGCTACCTCGCTGAATGTTTTTAAGGCAAGGCTAGATAAATTTTTGAACAGTAAAGGAATTAAGGGTTATGGTGAGTAGGCGGGTGAGTGGAGCTGAGTCTCAAAAAGATCAGCTATGATCTTATTAAATGGCGGGGCAGGCTCGAGGGGCCAGATGGCCTACTCCTGCTCCTAGTTCTTATGTTCTTATGATAATTAATTAATATTAAAAATAAAACGGCAGCGCTAATAAGCTGTAACAAATCACCTCTTTCCCCACACTCCAAAACTTAAAGGAAACTTAACAAATCGAATTAAGGTACATTCCTGGTGAAGGACTCTTAATGCCTACAGTTTCCACCTATCACAGAAGGCTTCAAGTGGACTGGGAGACATGGTCATTCATCAAACAAGCAAGTAAAGTAACACAGTAAAACAACATGCGGTTAGAGTCTGGAATACACAGCCCAAGAGTGTGTGGTGGAAGCAGGCTCTGTTAAGGCATTCAAAAGGGAGTAAGATGGTTATTAAGATAGAGAGAATGTGCAGGGTTACAGGGAGAAGGGGGTAGATTTTTTAAAATTAACTCGTGGGACTTGGGCATCGCTGGCTGGCCAGCGTTTATTGCCTGTTCCTAGCTGTCCTTGAGAAGATCACAGTGAGCTGCAGTCCATTTACTGTAGGTAGACCCACAATGCCCTAAAGGTAGGTATTCCAGGATTCTGATGCAGTGACACTGAAGCAACAGCAATATACTTTCATGTCGGGATGGTGAGTGGCTTGGAGGGGGACTTACAGTTGGTGATGCTCCCATGTATTTGCTGCCCTTGTCTTTCTAGATGAAAGTGATTGAGAGTTTGGAAGGAGCTATCTAAGGATCTTTGGTGAATTTCTGCAGTGCTTCTTGGACACAGTACACACTGCTGCTACTGATCGTCAGTGGTGGAGGAGTGGAACGCTTGTGGATGTTGTGCCAATCAAATATGCTGCGGCAATCAAATATGCTGCTTTGTCCTGGATGGTGTTAAACTTCTTCAGTGTTGTTGGAGCTGCACCCATCCAGGCATGTGAGGAGTATTCCAACACACTCCTGACTTGTGCCTTGTAGATGGTGGACAGGCTTTGGAGAGTCAGGAAGTGATTTACTCAGTGCAGTACTCCTAGCCTCTGACCTGATTTTGTAGCCACTGTGTTTATGTGGCAAGTTCAGTTGAGTTTCTTGTCAATGGTAACCCTTGGATGCTATAGCAGGGGACTCAGTGATGGTCATGGGGCGGTGGTTAGATTGTCTATTATTGAAGTTCGTCATTGCCTGGATTTGTGCGGCGTGAATGTTATTTGCCAGTTGTCAGCCCAAGCCTGGATATTATCCAGATCATTTGAACAAGGACTGCTTTAATATCTGAGGAGTTGCAAATTGTACTGAACATTGCACAGTCATTAGCAAATATCCCCTTTTTTGACCTTATGAGGGAGGGAAGGTCTTTGATGAAGCAGCTGATAATTGGGGCTAGGACACTACCCTGAGGAACTCCAAAAAAGATGTCCTGAGCTGAGATGACTGGCCTCCATTAACCACAACAATCTTCCTGTGTCAGGTGTGACTCCAACCAGCAAAGAGATTGCCCCCGATAATCATTGATTCCAGTTTTGCTAGGGCTCTTTGATGCCACATTCTGTTGAATGTAGCCTTGTCAAGGGCTGTCTCACCTCACAGCACTAGGCGAACTCATTCAGAGAGCTCGCATAAACATGATGGGCTGAATGGCCTCTTCTGCACTGTAAAACTTCTGTCTTGCAACAAAAAAATAGATTTTCCACTTCCATCTGAGGATAAATAGAGTCTCAGCTTAATTCTCATCCAAAAGATGGCACCGCTGATAGTGCAGTAATCCCTCCATACTGCAATGGGTCTGCTAAATATTCTAGAGTATTGCTTGAACCCAGAACTTTGTAATTAGACAGGGACTCCACTGAGCCACAGCTAGATTGTTTCTAGGATCTTCCTTCTCAGGTTACAAGAACACAAACTCAAAGATCTCATGGTTGTTAGTTACCATGACTGCATTAAGCATGCACAGCTTCAGCAGGAGCTTAGTACATGCTCAAGTCTCTGGAGCAACAACATCAATCTGCAAGGTCTGTGAGCTGTGCATATTAGCACTGCAAGGCCTACAAATTTAAAGATTTATCATCATGCTTTTTTTAAACTAAGAATTAAATTCCTAGGTTTTTAATGATTTCAAAACCTCTGATTGGGTAGATAGGGAGAAACTGATTCCACCAGGTGATGGAATCCAGAACGAGATGATAACTTTAAAATAAGAGCCATACCCACCTCAGATGGCTGTCAAGGCTGAGTCGTTCAAGTTTGAGATAACATAGTAAGAAAACAAGTAACTAACTTAGTAATCAGTAAGGAAATCAAGGCTTATGAGGAAAGGCAGGAAAGTGGAGTTGAAGACTATCAGACCAACCATAACCTCACTGACTGATGGAGCAGACTCAATGGGCTGAATGGCCTACTTCTGCTCTTTTATCTTATGTCATTCATTGTGGGAAACATTCCCACAATGAGACGAGTAGATGCACCTGTTGATATTTAATTCTAAAATTAATACGTTTATTGCTACATAGCGCTCAAACAGATTAGTTGTAATCTCACTGAAACTCTTGAGGGAGGGTGCAGAAAAGGTTAAGGAGAACAACTGATAAGGATAAATTGGTTGAGAGGAAATTTGATGAGTTTTCAAAATCATGAAGTATCTGAACAGCACGATGGCAGCAACCATTCTCATTGGCAGAAGGGCCCAGTGATTAAAGCCACTGTCAAGGGAACCAAAGGCAACATGAGGCAATTTATAAAAACACAACAGGTAGGTTACTGGGGCATTGTCTCAGGGAATTATGGCTTTGAAAGGGAACGGAGAAAGCACCTGGAGAGAACAAAGAAAAATTGCAGGGCGACCAACAGCTCTGATGCTGCTTGGCCTGCTGCGTTCATCCAGCGCTACACCTTGTTGTCTCAGATTTTTCAGCATCGGCAGTTTCTACTATTTCTGCAAGGCTTATAGGGATATGGGCCAGACACAGGCAAAAGGGGAACTGTTCAGGTGAGGAAACCTGGTCGACATGGACAAGATAGACCAAAGGGCCAGTTTCTGTAAAATCCGAAAAGAACTGCAAATGCTGTAAATCAAGAACAAAAACAGAAGTTGCTGGAAAAAGCTCAGCAGATCTGGTAGCATCTGCGAGGAAAAAAAATCGGAGTTAAAGTTTCGGGTCCGGTGACCCTCCCTGTTCTGAGGAAGGGTCACTAGACCCAAAACGCTAACTCGGACTTTTCTTCATTGATGCTACCAGACCTGCTGAACTTTTCCAGCAACTTCTGTTTTTGGGTCTGTTTCTGCGCTGTATGACTCTACACAGGCTTATTGGACGAAATAGCCTCCTTCCATACTACAATCATTCCACGTTTCATTGGATTAGATAGCAGGTCAGGCTGAAGGGACTGAATAGCCTCCTCCTGTTCCCATGAGCAATAATGTGGAGGGAGGCTGTGTTTAGGGATAAACCCAAATAGGGACTAGGGATGCGGTTACCATAGGAACCCGGCACTGCAGCCGGGGGTGGGGGAGGCAGTTGCTATGGGGACCGGAGAACTCCGGCAACTGTCATCAGGGGAAGAAGCCGGGATTTGGGCCACCTAATGGGAACGGCGGACACCAGACTACTTTCCCTCTTTCCTCTACCCAACCCCCAAGACAAGCTCTCGCCCTACCTCCAGCCGTTACCAAGAAATAAGCCGCGTCCGATTTGAAACCAGCTCCCACTCCTAACACCGTGACCTTGACCCCGGATACAGAACCCCGACCACTCTGATTGACGTGTCACTCATCCAATCACTGCCCGCCTACTGTCCCACAACGATCCAATCAGAGGCAATAAGGGTGGAACTTAGTTACGTCTTTACGCAAAAACTAATAAATTGGATCTATGTCTATTCTTTATTTGATTATATTTTCAATTAAGGTGGATGATACGATTTATATTTTAAGACTTTACGGTTAGCGGCAAGCTTCGCCAAGTGGGTGGCAGGCATCAGATATCCATCTCGTCTATTGGGCGTGCCATTTGATGGACGGACAAAGCAATCAATAAGATGTTTATGAGCTATGAGTGATGTGAAGTATAGCCAATGGAATGTAGGCATGGGGCGGGGACACCGTGTGAATAGCCAATGGGGATCGAGTGGGGTGTAGTCCGCTGACTGAGGGAGTGGGGAAACGAGCAGCTCCTCTCACCCCGGGACAGACATGTTTTCGCTGTTGAGGATATCGTGTAGGACCGCAGCGCGGAGGGCGGTGGTACAGGGCCCCAGGCGAGATCTGAGTGAGGGCGCGGCTGGCGGAGGAGGAGCGAGCGGCACCGGGGATGGTGAGGGGACGGGCAGCGCCGCCGTAGCGGCCGCGACCCGCAAGCGGCTGGAGGGCCTGGTGAAGAAGGACAAGGTAGTGGTTTTTATCAAGGGCACCCCGGCACAGCCAATGTGCGGCTTCAGTAACGCGGTGGTCCAGATCCTGAGGATGCATGGGGTGGAGGACTACGGATCCTACAATGTACTGGAGGACCAGGAGATACGGCAAGGTGGGAGTCTTGGAGGTTGGGGTGTAGGCTGACTGGGCGGGATTTATGGGGCGACTGTGGGGGAGGGGAGGGGAGGGGAAGGGGTAATTGGGGTGACTGCGGAAGGGGTTGGGGGGCGACTGAAGGAGGGGTTCTCCACTGTTCATTCAAATGAAGTTACACACTTGACGTATGATGAGAGATTGACTAGGTTAGGATTGTTTTTGTTGCAATTTTGACGGGGGTGGGGTGGGGCGGCGGATCTCATAGAGACTCTTAAAATTCTAACAGGACTAGACAGGGTAGATGCAATGAGGATGTCCCCGGTGGTGGGTGTGTCCAGAACTAAGGGTCACAGTATGAGGTTTCAGGGTAGGCCATTTAGAACAGAGATGAGGAGACGTTTCTTCACCCAAAGAGTGGTGAGCGCCTGTGGAATTCATTACCACCGGAAGTAATTGATGCCAAAACATTGAATGTATTCAGGAGGTGGCTAGATATAGCATTTGGGATGAATGGGATCAAAGGTTACAGAGAGAAAGCAGGATTAGGCTATTGAGTTGGACAATCAGCCATGATCTTGATGAATGGTGGAGCAGGCTTGAAGGGCCGAATGGCCACCTCCTGCTCCTATCTTCAGTGTTTTTATGTTTACAGTAGTGTCGGCCATGGCTCAGCGGGTAGTATTCTCACATCTGTGTCTGATGTTCATGAACGCACCTTGCTGAGAATGGCTTTGTTGTAGGTGATGCTGTCTTTCAGATGGATATTGAACAAGGGAACATATATCAGAGGGTTGATGAAAGAGGTCCCGTGGCTGTTGGGGAGGCAATGGCCAAGTGGCATTATCAATGGACTGTTAATTCAGAGACCCAAGTAATGTTCTAGGGACCCAGGCTTCAATCCCGCCATGGCAGATGGTGGAATTCAAATTCAATAAACGTCTGGAATGAAGGGTCTTGTGATGACCATGAATCCATTGTCAATTGTTGGGAAAAACCCACCTGGTGCAAATAAATGCTGCCCTAGCCTGTAACGCCTTCATCCCATGAATGGATTAGAAAAAAATTTGAAAAACAGCAGGAGTACTATCACGTAAATAGATAACTGGTTGTTATCACATTGCTGTTTGAGAGCATGCTGTTTACAGATTGGTTGCTGTATTTCTTACGGTGACTTCTTCATTGCTGTAGAGAGTTTTGGGACTCTGTTCCTCATTAGTTGAAGAGTTAATAATGAGAGGGCACAATTGTACGGAGAAAGGAAGAGATTTGGAGGGATTTAGAAGAAAATCTTCTTCACCCAGAGGATGGTGAGGGTCTGGAAACATTGCCTGGGCTGGTAGTTGAGGCAGGAAACCTTGCAATCTTTTAAATTGCTTGGATGAGATCTTGGAAGTGTCATAACATTCAAAACTATGGAACTAGTGGAGGTGGTAGTATACTTTTGGTAGTGCAGAATTGATGGGCTGAAAGACCTCTTCTGTGTTGTATGATTCTATAAATTGCCAAGGTTATGAAAGCACCATATAACTAAAAGCTTCCTTCAAACTGAAGGGTTGTAATTGGAGAGAGTCATGCCTAAACTTCGACTGATCAGGCTTGAGAGGCCTTGAGTTACTGAGATCAGTTCTGTTCTGAAGGAATGTATAGATTCTTTTGTGTTAAAAGTTTGAGCTGTGAAGAAACTCTGTAATACTTTTATCAATGAAACATGCAATTAGTAACTGAATTGTGATCTCCCAACGTAATAGAAAGACTGAAGGGAATACATTTCATTGTAGTATCCTTCGCAACCAATTCAATCTTTGAAGCTAGACAGTATTAGGTAGATGAATGTTGCATTTATTTATTTGATGCAGAGCAAGTTGCTGAAATGAGGGAGAGCTTGCCGCAATCACCTGATGATTCAAAGTGCTTTCCAAATATTATTTCTCAGAACACAGTGAACATTTGAAATGTATGACCCAATTAAGGTACAGTTCACTTCCAGCTTGGTGTAATTAACTATGTTAAAGACAATCTAATTTTCATGTTAGACAACAAGGTGCAGGGCTGGATGAACACAGCAGGCCAAGCAGCATCATAGGAGCAGAGAGGCTGCATGGGGATGTATGTGGTGCATGATGCTGCTTGGCCTGCTGTGTTCATCCAGCCCTGCACCTTGTTGTCTCGGATTCTCCAGCATCTGCAGTTCCTACTATCTCTAATTTTCATGTTGTTATCCATCAGTGCTTCCTTAACTGGTTCATGGGTGGAGATATCCGAAATCAGAATGGTAACGCATTAGTGACAGCAACAGCAGCGAGTTGCAGATTGGGGGGCTGGGGGTTGAAACTCATCACAAGTGGTGCCAAAAGGAAGTAGGTTTTTATTGTCCGAGTTAATGCTGTGTGTGAAACAGCATGTCTTTTGCCTGCCACATAGTTGGTTGGAGTTATTAGCACATGGGTACACAGTTCTCAGCCATTGCAAAGATCAGAGTTTGTAGCAGAATTAGCAGTTTTTGCACTCCAGTTTAACAAAAAGTGTGTAATTTGTAATATGATTGGGCAGAAGGCTTCTCTGGTGCAGTGGTATGTTCAAGTACCACCTTCTCCAGGCTTGTCATAACATCTGAACAGTTTGAATGAAATACAATGATGTGATGGGTATACGCCCTGCATGACAGTTCTATTACTTAATGTGTGTTTTTACATTGATTATGTGGACCTCTTGATCAACCAGTACACTCCTGGTCCCATAGGTCTTAGTTAATAAAATGTTTGTTGTACCTAGGATTAGGCAGTTTTGAAGACAGTAAGGACTGCAGATGCTGGCAGCTAGAGTCAATAAATGTGCAGCTGGAAAAGCACAGCCTGTTAGACAGCATCTGAGGAGCAGGAAAATCAGTGTTTCGGGTTGAAACCCTTTGGGACTAGAAAGGTGGAGGGTAGGTGAGATGGAGATAGATGCAAGTAGAGGGTTATTGTGGTTGGTCAGTAGGAAGGGTGGATTGGATTAGTGAGTAAAATGGACAGGTTGGGGGAGGAGAGATTTTGAAGCTGGTGAAGTTAATATTCGGGCCATTGGGCTGTAAGCTCCCAAGGCGAAATATCAGGTGTTGTTCCTTCAGTTTACATTTGGCCTCACTCTGACAGCGGATGGACATGTCATCAGGGGAGTGGGAGGGGGAGTCAAAGTGGATGGCAACCAGAAGGTCGGGTTGGTTGGTTGGTATGTGCAGAGCTCAGATGCTCTGCACATCAGCTCTGATGAAGGGTCATCTAAATTTGAAATGTTAACTTGCTCTCTCTCCATGGATGCTGTTTGATCGACTGTGATCTCCAGCATTTGTTGTTTTCACCACATACATTATCCAAATCACTTCTATATTATACAATAAGGGTCCCAACACATCCCTGCAGAACGGCACTGGTCACAGGTCTCCAGGCCGACAAGCATCCTTCCACAGCCACTCTGTCTTCTATGATCAAGCCAGTTCTGTATCCATCTTGCCAGCTGTGGGTCCCATGTGAATTCACCTTGAGTTTGAGTCTGCTACGAGGGATCTTATCAAAGGCTTTGCTCAAGTCCATATTGACAACATCCACTGTCCTGCTGTCCTGAATCAACAGCCTGTGGATTTTGAGATGTAGTCAATAAGATTGACACATGAAAGATTGTTGCACAAGGCACTTCTCTTTCTAACAGCACTGTGGGTTTACTTACACCACAGACTGCAACAGTTCACGAAGGCAGCTCGCCATTGCCTTATCAAGGACAATCATGAGATGAACAGAAAATGCAATACCTGCCAGTGACACTTAGAATTATAAAGAATTCTGAAAAAGCTCTTGTGGTTGGAGCTAATATTGTAGTGTGGTTAGAGGATTGCTTAAAGAAAAGAACACAGGAATAAATGTGTTGATATACAAAGAATGAAGAAAGAACAATACAGCACAGGAACAGGCCCTTTGGCCCTCCAAGCCTGCGCCACCGTATTTTGCCCTTCCATATTAAAACTGTCTTCACTTACAGGATCTGTCTCCCAATATTCACTTCCTATTCATGTATTTTTCCAGGTGCTTCTTGAAAGCTGCTATTGTGACTGCTTCCACCACCACCTCTGACAGTGTGTTCCAGGCATTCGCCACCCTTTGTGTGGAAAAACGTCCCTCGCACATCTCTCTCTCTCTCTTAAACAAACGTGCCCTCTGCCCCCCAACACACCTTGAACTTGTGTTCCCTAGTAATTGACCCCTCCACCCTAGGGAAAAGCCTCATACTTTCCACTCTATCCAATGCCATTCACAATCTTTTAAACTTGTTCCAGGTCACCCCTCAACCTCCTGCATTCCAGTGAAAACAAACCCACTCCCTACCTACGTCCATGACACCATCCACACCCTCCACCTCCTCCAAAACTTCCAATTCCCTGGTCCCCAACACCTCATCTTAGCCATGGACGTCCAGTCCCTATACACCTGCATTCCCCATGCAGATGGCCTAAAGGCCCTCCGCTTCTTCCTGTCCCGCAGGCCCGACCAGTCCCCCTCCACTGACACCCTCATCCGCTTAGCCGAACTCGTCCTCGCCTTCAACAACTTCTGTTTCAATTCCTCCCACTTCCTACAGACAAAGTGGGTGTCTATGGGTACCCACATGGGCCCAAGCAATGCCTGCCTCTATGCCTACGTGGAACAATCCTTCTTCCGTAGCTACACTGGCCCTAAACCCCATCTCTTCCTCTGTTACATTGATGACTGTATTGGCGCCACCCCGTGCTCCCACGAGGAGCTCAAACAGTTCATCCACTTCACCAACACCTTCCACCCCCACCTTAAGTTCACCTGGGGACCATCTCTGATGCCTCTCTCTCCTTCCTGGACCCCTCTGTTTCCATCTCTGGCATTTCATTTCAAGCCCACCGACTCCCACAGCTACCTAGAATACACCTCCTCCCACCCACCTATTCCAAATTCCTTCCCCTCTGCTGCATCTGCTCCCAGGATGAGGCATTCCACTCCCGAACATCTCAGATGTCCTCGTTTTTCAAGGACTGCAACCACCCCACCCCCCCCGCAGTGGTCGAGAACACCCTCGACTGTGTCTCCCGCATTTCCCGCAACTCATCCCTCACACCCCTCCCCACAATAACAACCAAAACAGAATCCCCCTCGTCCTCACGTACCACCCCACCAACCTCCGGATCCAACGCATCATCCTCTGACACTTCCACCATCTGCAATCTGACCCCACCAAAGACATTTTTCCCTCCCCACCCTTATCTGCTTTCCAGAGGGACCACTCTCTCCGTGACTCCCTTGTCTGCTCCACACTCCCCTCCAGCCCCACCACACCCGGCACTTTTCCCTGCAACCGCAGGAAGTGCTACACCTGCCCCTACACCTCCCCCTCACCCCCATCCCAGGCCCCAGGAAGACTTTCCACATCGTGCAGATGTTCACCTACACATCTGCAATTGTATCTGCTGTTCCCGTTGTGGCCGTCTCTACATCGGGGAAACCGAGCGGAGGCTTGGGGACCGCTTTGCAGAACACCTACGCTCGGTTTGCACGAAACAACTGCACCTCCCAGTCGCAAACCATTTCAACTCCCCTTCCCGTTCCCCAGACGACATGTCCATCCTAGGCCTCCTGCAGTGCCACAACGATGCCACCCGAAGGTTGCAGGAACAGCACCTCGTATTTCGCTTGGGAACACTGCAGCCTAATGGTATCAATGTGGACTTCACAAGCTTCAAAATCTCCCGTTCCCCCAACCGCATCCCAAAACCAGCCCAGCTTGTCCTTGCCTCCCTAACCTGTCCTTCCTCCCACCTCAAGCCCCACCCCCACCTCCTACCTACCAGCCTCATCCCGCCCCCTTGACCTGTCCGTCCTCCCTGGACTGACCTGTCCCCTCCCTAAGTCCCCACCTACACTCACCTTTTACTGGCTCTGTCCCCACCTCTTTGACCTGTCTGTCGTCTCTCCACCTATCTTCTTCTTTATCCATCTTCTAACCACCTCACCCTCTCTCCCTATTTATTTCAGAACCCCCTTCCCCTCCCCCATTTCTGAAGAAGGGTCTAGGCCTGAAACGTCAGCTTTCCTGCTCCTCAAATCCTGCATGGCCTGCTGCGTTCATCCAGCTCTACACCTTGTTATCCCAGTCAATCCAACCTTTTCTCACAGCTAAACTCCCCTATACTAGGCAACATCCTGGTAAATCTTCACTGCCCTGTCCAAAGCATCCACATCCTTCTGATAATGTGGTGATCAGAACTGTATGCAATATTCCAAGTATGGCCTAACTAAAGTTCTGTAAAACTGCAGCATAACTTGTTTATCCTTTATGCTCAGTGCCCCTTCCAATGAAGGCAGCATGCCATAGGCCTTTTTTACTACCTTATCTACTTGTGCTGCCACCTTCAGTGATCTGTGGACCTGCACACTCTGATCTCTCTGCATGTTAGTACTGAGTTCTGCCATTCACTGTATAATTTCCACCTCCGAGTCATAGAGATATACAGCACTGAAATAGACCCTACAGCCCAACTTATTCATGCCAACCAGATAGCCTTTATAAATCTAGTCCCATTTGGCCCATATCCCTCTAAACCCTTCCTATTCAGTGACTTTCCAAAATGATTAGCCATGTGAATGCAAGGTTACGGTTGGGGCGGCTACTGTTTGGAGGGGCAGTGTAGACCTGATGGGCCAATGGCCCGCTTCCACGCTGTAGGGATTCTATGAAGTCATACATCGTCCTAACCTGAACTTTGGCAGCATGGTGGCACAGTGGTTAGCACTGCTGCCTCTCAGCGCCAGGGACCTGGGTTCGATTCCACCCTCGGGCAACTGTCTGTGTGGAGTTTGCACGTTCTTCCCATATCTGCGTGGGTTTCCTCCAGGTGCTCCGTTTTCCTCCCACAGTCCAAAGATGTGCAGGCTCGGTGGATTGGCCGTGCTAAATTGTCCGTAGTGTTTCATTAGGTGGGTTTATAGGGGGATGGGTCTGGGTGGGATGCTCTGAGGTTCAGTGTGGACTTGTTGAGCCGAAAGGCCTGTTTCCACACTCCAGGGATTCTATGTATCACCATACATTTTGTCTGGGTTAAACTCCATCTGCCATTTTTGTGCTCATGCTCCAACTGATCTATATCCTGCTCTATCCTCTGACAATCCTCCTCACTATCCGCAACTCCGCCAATCTTAGTATCGTCTACAGACTTACTAATTAGACCAGCTATGTTTTTCCTCCAAATCACTTATGTAGATCACAAACAGCAGCGGTGCCAGTGCAGGTCCCTGTGGAATTCCACTAGTCACAGCCCTCTGTTCCGAAAAGCATCCTTCCACAGCTACCTTTTGACTCCTATGACTAAGCCAGTTCTGCATCTGTCTTGCCAGCTCCCCTCTAATACTATTTGACTTCACCTTTTGTACCAGTCTGCCACGAGGGACCTTGTCAAAGGCTTTACTGAAGTCCACGTAGACAACATCAACTGCTTTTCTCTCATCAATCGTCTTCGTCATCACCTCAAAAAAACCCAATCATAATAGTGAGACATGACCTCCCCTGCACAAAGCCATGCTGTTTATCACTAATCAGTCCATTTCCACCTAAATGCTTATTGATCTTGTCTGTGAGAATCTTTTCCAACAATTTATCTACCACTGATGTGAGGCTCACAGCCTGTAATTTCCTGGAATATCCCTGTTATCCTTTTTTTAAACAATGGGACAAGATTAGCTATTCTCCACAGTCCTCACTTGTGGCCAGAGAAGATACAAAGATGTCTGACAATGCTTCAACAATTTGTTCTCTCGCCTTTCCCAATATTTTGGGATAAATCCCATCAGGACCCGGGACTTACCTATTGTAATATTTTTTAAGATGCACAACATCTCTTCCTATTTAATAGCAACTTGGCTTAGAAATTCAACACTCCTTTTCCTGAGATCATCTTCCATCAATTCCTTCTCTTTGGTGAATCCCACACAAAGTATTCATTTAAGACCTTACCTACCTCTTCTAGCTCCACACGTACATTCCCTCCTTTTGCCCTTGAGTGGGCCAACCTTTTCCCTGGCTACCCTCTTGTTTTTTATATATGTATAAAAAACCTTGGGATTATATTAACCCTATTTGCTAACGACCTTTCATGACCCTCATTAGCCCTTCTAATTCCTTGCTTAAGTTCTTTTCCCCTATCCTTTATATACTTAAAGGGCTTTGTCAGTTCCCATCCTCCTAGACCTTATGTATGCTTCCTTTTTCTTTGGATGACCGGGGATGTTATGTCCCTGGTCAATGTTCACATAAGTTACCATACCTATCCTTCATTCTTGCAGGAACGTGTCGCTCCTGAACTCTTATCAACTGGCATCTGAAAATACTCCCACATGTCTGTGGATTTACCCTTAAGCAGCCACCTCCAATTAACACACTCCGGTTCCTGCCTAATGTTGTTGTAGTTCACCCCCCACCCAACCCTACCCCGGATTTAACATTTCACCTGGGAATGTTGCTATCCCTATCTCTCAGTAACTTAAAACACACGGTATTATGGTCATTACTCCTGAAATGCTCCCCCACTAACTTCACTCACCTGGCTAGGCTCGTTTCCCAAAACTAGGTGCAGTACAACTCCTTCCCTGGGTGGACTGATTACATACTCTGTCAAGAAACCCTCCTGTATGGTCCTTACAAATTCTGCTCCATCCAAGCCCATAATACAATGTCGGTCCAGTCAATACAAGGGAAATCAAAATCATTCACCACACCAACCCTGCTGTTTTAACATCTTTCTAAAATCTGTCTGCATATCCTCTTGTCTATCTCCTATTGGCTGTTGGGAGGCCTGTAATATACCCCCAGCTAGGCCCTCAAGCTGTTTGTAGTCTCTATTAATGACTTAGATAAAGGGACTATGTTTAATGTAAATAGAGATGCTGACGATACAAAGGTAGGAATGGAAGCTGTGAGGAGGACAATCTTCAGTAGCAAGATTGAGTGAGCAACCAAGATGATGACGTGGAATATACTTGTAAGAATAGGCAAAAATGTTGATGGATGAGAAACAACTAAATCTGGATACTCAGGAATTTGCTTGTCCCATTACTATATATGAAATGCAGTTGCTGTACCTGCATGCAAACTCATTAGAAAGGTACATATGTTTGCCAAAAGGGGTTGTAATGAAAGATTGAGAAAGTGTGTGTGTGGTAAGGGCTGGGAATGAGAGAAAAATGTCAGTGGGTGCAATAAAGATTCTAGGAATATTGCCTGTTTTTTTTTTTTGGGCGATATTGAGTAAAATGAGTATCTACTCACTGAATTTTAGAAGAACAAGAGATCTTATTGTAACTTAAGATTGAGAAAGTTGGCCCAGCATTAAACTTTATAAAAAAAAAAAAAAAAAAAAAATTGTGTCGATGCTGAGTATTGTTGTCCCTGGTAAGTGACTTCAGAGCTGGGGAGCATAATTTCAGGATTATAACAGTTCTGGGCTGAGGAAATGGAATTTCTTCACTGTGTTCTGAATCTTCTGAAATATTCTACCCCAAGGAGCCATGGCTGTTCTTGCATTGAATATATTTAAGGCTCAGATAACTGAGTTGTTGAGGAGGCATAGCCTAGTAGTATCATTGCTAGACTTGTTATTCCAAAGACTCAGGTAATATGTGTTAAAATCCTGCCATAGTAGATGGTGGAATTTGAATTTAGTATTCTGAAATATTGAAAATATGGAATTAAGACTCTAGTGATTATGAAACCATTGTCAATCGTCAGGAAAACCCATCTGGTTCACTAATGTCCTTCTGGAGAAGAAAACTGCCATCCTTACCTTGCCTGTTATACTTGTGACTCGAGCCACAGTAGCGTGGTTGACACTTCAATGTTCTCTGAGCACGTGGGGATGGACAGTAAGCACTGGCCTAGCCAGCGATGTCCATGTCCCACAAATAAATTTGAAAAAGTGAAACTAGGGATATGGGAATAGGGTAGGAACTGGACTAGAAAGTTAACGATTAGTCTTGTGGATGTCAGAGCAAGCTCAGGGGACCAAAATCTTGTGGTGAAGCCTGGAAGTCACTGGAGACTGGAAGGGGGAAAACACAGGGATAGAGAAATTTGATGATTAAACTCTTACTTATTCATTCATTCACTCATTTGTTTTGTCTGAAACAGGTATTAAAAACTACTCCAACTGGCCAACAATACCTCAGATCTACTTTGACGGTGAATTTGTGGGTGGTTGTGACATTCTACTGCAGATGCATCAGAATGGAGACCTTGTGGAGGAACTGAAGAAACTTGGCATCCGCTCTGCACTTTTAGATGTTGAGAAAGAGGACAAAAAGTAGAATAATCAGTCCCCAGTATCAACTATATTCCTGTCCTGACTGTTGTGTTGTTGTGTGGATGGTGATGGCCGGTTTTATATTGAGTATTACTGTGTCGCCCAACAGATCTTGGAGAAAGCGAGCTGGAATAGGAGCTCATTAGAGGCTGGTGTTAATAAATGAATGATACATGCTCCTTCATCCTTTTGGACCCAACAATTGTAGATCTGGTGGACAAAACAAAATGGTAAAGGAGTTTAAACAGCAGATGGTACAATAGTGATTTTTTTAATGCCTTGGATTTTTAATCAATTAATAAAATGTATTATGTGATTTTTCTTTTAAAATTTGACAGCTATTTTTGAGAGGTGCTTAAAGCCAGTCTATGAATGAGGTCTTGTATTTACCAATACCAACTGAAGCATCACTAAGAGTGAGTATGGCCCTACAGTGGGAGTAGCGTACTGTAGTTCTCCAGCCCATTGCCCACAATTCTCTGGGTGAAGGCACCCTGTAACCAAGGGCATTTGCAACATTGTCAGCCTGGCACTATATGAAATTGCCTATAGTTCCTTACCAACGGATAGCCTGTCTCCTATTTATTCCAATTCCAGAATATCGGCTGATTGATACACTTGTTCTACTAACCTTGGTGTAGAGAGAGCTTTAGTCCGTAACTAACTCTGTGCTGTGCCTTCCCTGGGGAGTGTTTGGGACAGTATAATGGGAGCTTCACTTTGCATTTCACCCCTTGCCATACTTGAATTAATTTCTCAAATTGGAAGGTGGTTTTGAGGTTCACTTGAATGACCCAATATTTTATGGATTTCAAAAGATTAAGAAATGATCTTGTTGTTCAAGAATGCTTAGAGTAAGCTTCCGGAGTATCTACTAGACTATAGGTTAAATGAATGGGTTGTTTAGTGGGGAAAAGTTGAACAGGGCAAACTTGTATCATCTGGAGTTTACAAGAGCAAGAAACAACTTGATTGAAACATCTTGAAGGGAATTGTGGCTGAGAGAACCCTTTTCACCCTTAATTTGCACCTAGTTTACATCTCTATTTCTCTTTATCCCAATTAGCAACCCCTTTGTCTTGTGCACCCCTGGACCTCTGCACCATCTATTCCCCTCTTTGACCTCTGCCTGTGTCAAAAAGTATTTTAAAAATCCCACCAATTTCCTAACTTCTTGCAGTTCTGAAGAATTGTTGCGTCAGATTTAACTATTCCTCTCCCCACAAATGCTGCTGAGTTTCTCCCAATAGTTTCAGAATTTTAGCATCCAGAATATTTTGCTTTTAATAAAGATCCTGAAGGATCTTGACATAATAGAGCTGGAAAGCTTTTCTCTTGTGCAACATTCCAGAACTAGGAATTATTTAACAATGAGTCACCTCCTGAAGACGGAAGTGCATTATTTCTTCCTGGGGCTTAGGAATCTTTGGAACTCTCGTCAAAAGACAGTGTGGGATTGGTGTCTTTAAATATTTTTAAGGCAGATGTAGATTTTCAACAAGCAAGGAGGTGAAAGGTTACTGAGGGTTGGTGAGAATCTGGAGCAGGCTTGAGGGGTCTGAGTGGCTTACTCCTAGTTTGTATGCTTCAGTGCTGAAAAGCTATTTTCCTTGCTTAAAGTTTTAGCAAAGGTTTGTAGCTCGGGTTGTGGGTGAGGTTGTTGACTTGCCAGCTTGGTGAGCAAATCAACAACCTATTTTCCTTGCTACCTGCAGCTGAAATCGTTTAGTTTCCAAGGACCAAAACCAGCCTCTAGCAGAGATCACGGATCAGATGTATAGGATTGAGATGAGAAATTTCACTCAGTGTAGTGCATCTTCGGAATTCTGTCTCCCTGACAGCCTTGAAAGCTCAGTTATGGTTGACAGAAATTCTTGTGCATTAAGTGAGTTTGAATATGGAGATAGGGTTGAAAAGTAGGAGCTGATATAGATGTTGTTTAGTCATGATCTCACTAAACAGCAGAGTAAGGTGGAGGGATATTATGGCCTACTTCCATGATGCCTCAATTTCTGTGCCCCCCCCGCCCAGACCCATTTTAGGCTGTTTCCCTCTGAACTGACTGCACTGTTCTCAAATCCAATCCTGACTTTGTAATTAAGACTGCTGACAAGTGTGGTGCTGTTGTTGTCTGGTATACTGACCATTACGGAGACTGAGCACCAGCTCTCTGATACCTCCTCCTATCTCTCCCTCCCCTGGACTGGGACTCCACAATGCAACACCAGGCTACTGTGTGCACAATAGTCACTAACCTCATTTCATCTCGTGATCTGTCCCCAGTGCAACCCAGATCAATTCCCCTACCCTTCCTGTGTAACCCTACACTTCCCTTTGACTAATGCACCTAACCTGCACATCCTTGGACACTATGGAAAATATAGCATGGCCAATCCACCTAACTTGCACATCTTTGGAATGTGGGAGGAAACTGGAGCATCTGGCAGAAACCCACCCAGATATGGGGAGAATATGCAAACTCCACACACAGTTGCCCAAGGGTGGAATCAAACCTGGGTCCCTAGCATTGCTGGCTCACAGCACTAACTACTAAGCCACTGTGCTGCCCCTAACAGCAAAAATGAGCCTGAGCTTTCAGTTACCTGCCACTTCAGTATGCCACTGTATTCCCTGGCCACTGTGTCTGTGTCAGGCCTGCTGCAGTGTTCTAGCACAAGCTGGAAGAACAGGACCTCATTTTCCAGTTGGGAACTCTGCAACCTTCTGGACTGTATCAAGTTCAATAATGTTAGGGCTTCAGCAATTTCTCCCATATCCTTACCCCAACCCCCACACACCAGGCCTTGTCATCACATTTCCTGAGGAAGAGTCACTTAACCTGAACGTTAACTGATTTCTCTCCACAGATGCTCCCAGACCTGCTGAGCTTTTCCAGCATTTCTTGTTCTTGTCATCACATGGCCCACTACCACACATAACCCATTGTCAGCTACTAACAGTCCCCATTAGCAGCTGTTCATTCTCCTAAGGTAACCTTTACTCATTCTCTTATGTCAAACTGTTTTTTTTCTCTCTTGGGCTCTACGTCCACCTATCACTTATTCGTCTCTCCCGCCACTCACCCCATCTTCTGCATAAATACAACCTGTTCCTAGCTACTGTCAGTTCTGAAGAAGGGTCACTGGACCCAAAACATTAACCCTGCTTTCTCTCCACAGATGCTGCCAGACCTGCTGAGTTTTTCCAACAATTTTTGTTTTTTGATTCTGATTTTCCTCAGTTCTTTCAGTTTTTAGGTGAAGCAACTATACAGGACTATATGTATATGCTAAACAGCAAGTAGCCTGTGATAAGTGCTTTCAGTCATTGGATTAGATCAAACTCTGGAGTCCTGTCACATCCTGTTCTGAATAGTGGTGAATAATAGCAGTGAAACAGAGAAGGGGCTGGTGTAGAATTCTTCACTAATTATCATAACTAGCACAAACGAAAGTGGTTATGGGAAGCTGATAATCTTTTTTCATGAGATCTGTATGGAATTTCCTCGATGGTGTCCCAGATACAACTATCTTCATCAATGACCTTCCCTCCACCATACGATCAGAAATGTGAATGTTTGCTGAGCATCATTATTCACTGCTCAGCGTCATTTGTGACCTCTCGGATACTGAAACAGCCTGTGTCTGTCTGCATTCCGACCGGGACAAATCCAAGTTATACTGACAAAAGGAAAGTAGTGTCTGTGGCACACAAGTGCCAGGTAATGATGATCTCCAACAAGAGAGAATCTAACTATTAAAGAAAACACAGTGGGGAGCTGGAGGAACACAGCAGGCCAGGCAACATCAGAGGAGCAGGCCAGTCGATGTTTTGGGTCAGGACCCTTCATCACAACAGCTCTGATGAAGGGTCCCGACCTGAAATGTCAGCTTTCCTGCTCCTCTGATGCTGTCTGGCCTGCTGTGCTCCTCCAGCTCCACACTGTTATCTCTGACTCCAGCATCGGCAGTTCTCACTGTCTCAGAATCTAACTATTGCCTCTGTCCATTCAAAGGCATTACCATTGGAAATAATCCCTCACTATCAACATCCTGTGGGTTATTATTGTTCAGAAACTGAACTGGGCCAGCCATATAAATAGCATGGTTAAAAGGAGATGGGAAAGTGGGAATTATGTGGCAAGTAACTTATCGGACTCCCCAAAGCCCGTCCGCCACCACCAAGGCACAAGTCAGGAGTGTGATGGATTACTTCCCACTTGCCTGGATGAGTGTAGTTCTAGCAAGACTCAAAGACCGCATTCAGGCCAAAGCTATGTTCCTGATCTGAGCCCTAATCTATTATTCTAACTATTTATATCCTGCATCATTGATACATTTGGTATGCACAGTTGCCTCTGTGTAAGATGCATTATAGCAATCCACTAACCCTCTTTTTGACAACATGTTCCAAACACGGTGTCTAACAAATAGAAGGGCAAGAGTGGATGTTACATGGAAACACTGCCATCTGCAGGTTCCCATGCAAGCTACACATTGACCTGACTTCTCTAGAATCATAGATACCCTACAATGCAGTCAGACGCCATTCAGCCCATCAAGCTTGCACCAACTCTCCGAAGAGCACCCCACTGCCCGCCATCGCTGTAACCCCTGCATTTCCCATAGCTAATTTAACTAGCCTACACAACCCTGGACACTACAGGTAATTTAGTGTGGCCAGTCCACCTAACCTGTACATCTCTGGACTGTGGGAGGAAACCAGAGCACTTAGCAAAAATTCACGCAGACACAGAAGAACATGCAAACTCCACACAGTCGCCGAAGGTTGGAATCAAATCCAGGTGCCTGGGGCTGTGAGGCAGCAGTGCTAACTACTATTCCCCCATGCCATCCAAACGCCTAGTGTGTGGCTGGACCTCATGAGTCTGATGGAGCCTCAAACTCTACTGAATGAACTAGTTAGGCTCAACTATGCCACCTGCTGGATTGAATCCTGGAGCTCCTTTTCTAACACTGCAACTTGTGAACTGCAGTCATTCGGGAAGGTACTCCCCAACGCTTTCTCAAAGGGAAGGGCAATAAATACTGGCCTTGAAAATGATGCCCACCTCTCAGTTTTTCAGACAGAGGTTTCTGGTGGGGATCCATCTTGCTGTCCTTCTGAGATCCCCAGTGTCAGGTGTCAGTCCTCAGTCAATTTGATTCATTCCATTGACATCAATAAATGGCTGAGTCACTGGATTTTTAAAAATATTCTTTCACTGGACCGTGTGTGTACCTAGTGTTATTGGAGCTGCTCACACCTAAACGAGTAAAGAACACTCCTGTCTGACCTGTGCCTTGAAGATGGTGAATAGGCTTTGAGAAGAGAGGTAAGTTGAACATCACAATTCCCAGCCTTGACCTATCTGAAGTATTCACAACTTGGATTATGCTCCTGCCCAAGCTGTCCAAGCACAGCTAGAACACTAGCACCCACCCAACAATGCCCAGCATGCATATCTTCAAAAAGCAGGGTTAAATCCCATCAGAAGGTACCCAGACCTGCAAATGCTGGAGTAGGAGGAAACACAGCAGGCCAGGCAGTATCAGAGGAGCAAGAAAGTTGATGTTTTGGATCAGGACCCTTCATCGGAGCTGGGAAATGGCTAGGGGGAGGTAGATGGGATGGTGGATGCAAGTAGAGGGTGGTGGGGTAGGTGAGAGAGAAGATGGGCAGGTTGTGTCAGGTCAAGGAGGCAAGAGGGAGGATGGGTGGGGCTGGGGAAAGGTAGGTGAGGTGGTGATAGTTGGTTGAGTTCTGCACCATCTGAGCCATTCAATGTGTTCATGGGCTGCAACTCCACTTTCCTGCCTACTCCCTATTTCCCTTGATACCCTGAATCAACAAAAAATTATTTCTCTCAGCCTTGAATACACTTAACTGTGTAGCTGCGTATGGAATCTAACTATTTATAACATTCAATGGCATTACTATTGCAAAATACCTTATTGTCAACGTTTTGGGAATTATCATTTAGCAGAACATTATATGGTCTCATTTAAGTACTGTGGCTGCAAAAATGGGTAAGAGGCGAGGAATTCATCTGCTGACTTCTTGAGACCTGCCTATCCTCCATAAGGCATTTTGATGGAATATTCTCACCTGCCTGGATGAGTTCCTGATGTGGAAGTGCTGGTGTTGGACTGGGGTAGGCAAAGTCCTAAGTCACATGACACCAGGTTATCGTCTGATGTCGTGTGATTTCCAGGTAAGTCCCTCTCCAACAATACTCAAGAAACTTGACACCATTCAGGATGAAGCAGCCTGCTTAATTGGTGCTCTCCATCCATCAACTTCAACTTTCACTTCCTTTACCAGTGATGCACAGCAGCAGTAGTGTGTACCTTCTACAAGATTCACTGCAGCTACTCATAGAGGCTCTATTGGGCAATATCTTTTTTTTAAAAATGCCAACCGTAAGACAATTAGGAGTGGGCACCTGCCAGTGAACTATTAATAAAATGTTTAATGGAAAGTATCAGCCCAAAAGTTACCAATGTGAGTAAAAAAAGCTGGAGCTGCACTGTCAAGATTTTCAGGTGTCATGATGATGGAGCAAGATTCTGAACTAATTATGGATATGTTGAACCTTTGAGTAAAGGTGTTTTGTTTTTTAAAAGAACAAATTGTAAGCCAAGTCTGACTGACTGGTCCATAATGTAACTTCTAACAATGGAATTCAGTGCTGAAATACTCCTGGTGTGAACCACTGAATATCACACCTTGTAGGATGCTAAGGTACTTGGAAGAGAAACTTCAAAATGCAAAGGTGCAAGGTAATCAAGTTATCTTCTCTTAGGAAAATAGCTGCGGGTCTCACATCCAGAGTCTGGAGTGTAACAAACAACGTGTTTGTGTTTTACCCTTCCAGACATATACAAAAGGAGGGATTAAAAGCCAACTGCATGCCCTGAGCTATGATAAATATTCTAGTGTGCTATGAAGGTTACAGTTTGAGGACAGCAGTTAGCCGCCCTTATGCTGAAGATAAAAAGAAAAGACAGCATCTCCCTTTCTCTCTCAGTGCTGGAAGTCCGTCACTGTCGAAAAGGATACAGGCCAACAGAATTCCAGCCAACCTGCAAAATCAAACATCTTAAGTCGACTGCTCAACTACCTGCATGAACTGTTCTGTCATCAACCTGTGTAATGGTTGCAACATTTCCAACATTATTTTAACTTTTATCTCTTTATGGATTCATTTCTGATTTCTACTCTGTATATTTGTGTTGTCAAATTACTTTTTCTTGCATTTAATCACTTAATAAACTCACTCTTTCTTTGATTCAAGAAAACCTAATTAAATCGGCTCCTTTTAAAACACAAATTCATTTAATCTGGAAGAACGGTATCCATAAGGAAACAATGCATTTTAATTAATCTTGTTGCAACCAGCCAACTGCATGAATAAAGAAGGGGAACTGGTTCATCCCTTCTCAGCTGGGAGAATGACGATTTGGGGTGGCTCATTTGTAACCACAATGAATTGGGGAACCTCACCCAGGCCTGCTCATAACATAGGTTATGTTATCCTTTCATCATAGCATACTTAGCGAGAACGGGAGTGGGAAATCTGAGTCAAAGTTTATGTAGACTATATCACTAAGCACATAACATAGGGTAACCCACAACTATAGTAACCTATTAATCAACTTTTAATACTAAGCCAAAGAGGAAATAACTTTTGAGGGCCATCTGAAGGAACTGGGGAGGGAAGGAGTTTTTTTTTAATATTCATCCAGGGTATGATGGTGTTGCTAGCTGGGCCTGCTTCCTTAGTTGTCCTAGAGAAGGTGATGGCACTTACTTGAACTACTGCAGTCCACTCGTTGCCAATTGGATACTGTACTGCCAGCTGCAGGTGTTAAAAATCCTATTTGGCCATGTGATGGAATTGGAGCTTTTGCCATAGTTCCAACTTACAACTTACAACTTACAAGTAAAAGTATATGATACTACAGTAACTCACTCCTTGGTGTGAATTGTAATAGATCAGCAGTGTTTCCTTAGTATTATTTATGTGCTACAGATGTAATTTGTGGCATTTGATGATGGGCATAAACACTAGGAGTGGATCAAACAATGCGACTGGCAGAACTGAACAAGCTGGATAACTGTCCTGGCTTTACCCAGATCATATTTATGATCACATTCACTTCATGGTTATGAAATAGACAACTGAGGGACTGTCATGACCTTTTCCCCCCATTTCATAAACACTGAACTGTGCCAATGTCAAATCTCAGGACAGCTGGTTCTCTTCTCTCCCAAATTAGAGCTTCACTGAGTGGGTGTGTTTGACTGCAGTTGACACTATATTAGGAGTGAGGAGAGGTGCGCTGCCGATCTTAATGGGAGAGGACCGTAACGAGTGTAAAACATAGGCAAACTTCAAAGGAATGAGACATTGATTGACCACAATAAACTGGCTGAATCTATTAATGACTTGTTCCTTTCATAATCTCAGGACTTTCCAAAGCTTGTCACAGTTGAGTAAGTACTTTTGATGTGTTGTCACTGTTACAGGAGACGCAACGGGCAATTTGCACAAAGCAAGCTATCCTAAAAGCCATGTGATGTTGACTACAAACTCTACTTTTAGTGATCTTAGTTAAGGATGAATATTGGACTTCAGAAAACTCTACGGCTTCTTGTCAACAAAGTGCCACCTGAATGGGCAATTAGTTTGGCATCTCAATTCGAAGACAGTGCAGCAACCCTTCAGAGTGCTATCCTGTAACCTTACAAACAGTAGAAAGTATTCAAAGACATATTTGGTACGATGCGAGTACCTCTAAAAGGCAAAGACTCTACTCCTGAACCAAAGTCAACTGATGAGGTAAGGAACAGTGCCAAGATAAATAAAGTGGCTTATAAAAATAAAAGCAGATCCTCTACATTGGGAGATCTGTAAAGAGCAATAAAATATACATAGGGTGTAATAAATGATGCAGAAAGAGAATGAAGAGTATAAAAATTTTTCTCAAAATATTAAGACAAGCGAAGGAGAGTATCGGTCAACCAAGATAGACATAGACTGTATTTTGCAAAAGAGAAAGTGAAATGAATTATGCAGAGTTCTATACAACAGCTGAAAGATCAGCCTCACAGAGTGCAGTGGAAGAAGTGGAAAACACAAGCATGAGCAGCTAGGGACCAATAGTCTGCTGAGCGCACCTTCATGACTGTCAGGGACCCATACACCGTGAGAGTCAGCACCTTCAGGAGAGGAGGGGGATCCTGTACCCCAGTGAGAGTCAGCACCTTCAGGAGGGGGACCCTGTACCCCAGTGAGAGTCAGCACCTTCAGGAGAG
>NC_063339.1:2103596-2117138 GCF_021869965.1 Rhincodon typus
GCACCTTCAGGAGAGGAGGGGGACCCTGTACCCCAGTGAGAGTCAGCGACTTCAGGAGAGGAGGGGGAATCTGTACCCCAGTGAGAGTCAGCGACTTCAGGAGAGGAGGAGGACCCTGTACCCCAGTGAGAGTCAGCAATTTCAGAAGAGGAGATTAAATGGAGAGCCACTTTGAATTTGGAGAGGATTCCTGCTGCTTCATGTCTGTGCTGCTCAAAGGCTAGAATAGATGGAGCTGCATTTTTTCTGAGTTAAATTGCCGAGCCCTATCCTGGAATGAATGGGTGCTGGGCTCTGAGTGAGAGTGTCAGATTCCGAGGTGAGCATAGTCAGCCTGTTCAAGATCAGCCTCAGGCACCAGGCTTGAAGTTGTATCTCAGTTCATCCCCGAACCAAACAGTGCTTAAACTGAAAGTCGACGCAGAAAATTATTTTGTAGTCTAATCAGTGGGAATTGATTGCTGCATTGAGTCCAGCCATTTGTATTACTCTAAGAGGATAAAAGGAAATAATTGAGATGGACCTCAAACCTTATCAAGCAATTGTTATATAATTGCGAAGTTGTAATGGAGAACAGTAGTGTAAAGAGAGAGAGAAGCCAGGAGTTTTTTGTTGTTTTGTTTCATAAAACAAAGAAGGAGGAAAGTTTGCGTGTTGTCCTGGCTTTTACTGACACAGTGTGGAAGTTTGTTTAATGTGAGATGTAAATTAAGTTGTCCCTGGACAGGGGCCAAGTGAGTAGAATATTTACAGACACAATAGTGCCAGCCCAGAGAGAAATGAATTCAGATATTTTCAGCGGGTGGAGCCTGCCTTGCTGGGCTGGTGTTGGCACGCCAGTGACTTCTCTCCACTCGACACAGTCTTGCAGTGGAGCAGGAGCTCAGTGCTGAGAGCTTCAGTCCTGTCAGCAGTCAGGAGCAGGATTCCAAAGCAATTCGGCTTTAAAAAATATTTGATGCATTGTATTTGTTATTTTATTTCTGGGCAGTTGATAAAGTTTTCTCGCATCAGGTCCTACTCCCCTCCCATGAACAGGGGACGGGAAGGATGTTGTCTGCAGGTCCTGCACCTACATCAGAGCAAGAGGAAGGAGCTGATATCGACAATGTGAAGTGTATGTTGCAAGGTAAGAGCATCCAGCGAAGGTGACCGGCAGGGTGGGCAGGTATAATTTTGTCTCATGTGTTCCTGCATCAGAAATATGATGGACATGAACTAAGCAGCTGCTTCCTGATACCTGTTTTAGCACACCCATATTCCATTGCCTTTAACCTGCTGAGGACTCACAGCCATTCACACTCACACACCACTCTTCTACTTCCATGCATTTGTCATTAGTGTGGAGGACAGTGCTAGGGAAGGAAAATGGTGGAGTGCCGTGTGAGGAGAGGAGACAGGATGGGGCTGGTAGCTGAGGAAAGTAGGGAATGTGGAGGACTGAGTGTAAGGAAAGTGGGTGGAGAGAGACGAAAGCAAAACCTGCTGATTCAACCCTCCCCCACCCCTCTACATGTAGGAATTCCTGGTTGTGAAGAAAATCTTTCAAAGTTGCTCTGGCGAATATGGCGATTTTATGGCAAATTGTAGTAATGAAGCAAATGACTTGTGAGAATTGAGGGAGTATTGGGCAAGCAGAAAGCAGACAGTAGTGAATGAGCTGCCTGTTTTATTCCTTCCTTTCTCCAAATAAATCCTGAAGACATGACGAAATAAGCTGTCCTTTTTGCATCCTCTGCTCTTGGAGCTGTTTTGTCGGTTTTCTTTTTAATGCAAGCGGCTCTATATGGCACAGATTTTGTTTCTGTTTGTTCATGGGATGTGGGTGTCATGACTAGGCTGTCATTTATTGCCTGGCCCTAATTGCCCAGAGGTCATATAAGAATCAAACCTATTACTGTGAGTCACAGTGTGGCCAGACCAAGTAAGGATGGCAGATTGACTTCTCTAAAGGGTGTTTATAAACCAGATGGGTTTTTATGACAATCAGCTTTGGTTACATGGCTGTCATTAGACTGGCTTTTAATTTCTCATGTATTTAAAAATACAGTGAAAAGAGTCTTTTCATGTGTTGTGCACAAAGTCTCGCCATGCTCCAGCACCATCTTGAAACACTGAATATGATGCAAGATTTTACTGCAATAGAGTTCATTTTTCCCTCTTCTTCTTGCTCCTCCTCTGTTGCTCCTCCAGTCACTGCTTGACATCGGCCTGAGTTTCTGAACCTCTCTCCTGGGTCTCTGTAACGGGCCTAAGGATCTCGGTTATAGGCATCCACTGCCTCCACAATCGCAAACACCACTGTGTCCGAGCTGGAGCCATGGACCTGGGGATACACAGGTTCCGAGCATCCTGTTCGCCAAGCGATGTTCTTCCTGGTCACTGCTGCCAGTCATCAGCCGTTGGGGTCCTCCTCTGTCCCTTTCGCCAACACTTCCACTCCTTCAGGACCCCGGGCCTAGCTGCAGACCTGGAGCCTTGGCTCCACGTCCAAGCCAGGGGACTCTGTTCCTCGCTCGCAGGAAGATTCTGGGCTGCGGTGGTGCTGTGTCCGGCTCATTCTGGCATTGGTGCTGCTGCCCAGATGCCTCCTCCTTCACCCACTATTAGCCAGGCTTTAAAGAGAAAAGGGAAAAGGGAAGAAAAAGAGCCAAAGTAAAAAGGAGAAAAAACAAAGAGAAAAAAAGCAGATGGGAGTGGATGAGCCCTGTGCCATCTTGGCATTGCATCCACTGCCTGTACTGCATGAGCATGCCCGAGACTGTAGGAGAGATACAGATGCTATACTTGGTCTTAGAATGTCCTGAGACAGGAAAGAGAAAAATGTGTCAGAGTTCTTGCTTTCAATCATTGCCCAATGGTCTCTTAGAACAAGGGAGTCGATGGCAGGTGGAAAGCAGTGTTCACATTTCTATGGTTGTTTTCCTAGAGATGGCCCAGAGCCTATGAGTACCTTTGAAATATTGTCACTGATTTGACATAGTGTTTATACTCATTCTACTAGCTGGTCCTACACTCCTCAGAGGAGAACATGCAGGGGCTGGTGTTCCAATGTATCTGCTGCCCTTGTCCTTCTAGATATTAGGTTTTGCAATAAGGTGCGGATTTGTAAGGTGCTGTCAAAGGAGCCTTGGTGAGTAGTTGCACTGCAGCTTATAGACAGTACACGATGCAGCTACTGTGCATGAGTGGTGAAAAGAGTGAATGTTGAATATGGTGGATAAGGTACCAGTGAAGCGGCTGCTTTGTCCTGGATGGTGTCAAGTTTCTTGAGTGTTGTTGGGGCAGCACCCATCCAGGCAAATGGGGAGTATTCCATCACATTCCTGACTTGTGCCTTGTAGATTGTGGACAGGCTATGAGGAGCCAGGGTGTTGATTACACACTGAAATAAAATAAAGAATTGCACATGGCGGAGATCGAAACAAAAACAGAAATTTCTGGAGAAACTCAGCAGGTCTGGCAGCATCTGTGGCTAGAAAGCAGAGTTGATGTTTTGAGTCTGGTGACTGTTCATCAGAACAGGTTACACACTGCAGGATTCTGAGTGTCTGAGCCATTCTTGCAGCCAAAATCTTTACACAGTTGGTCCAGTTAAACTTTGGTCGTCTGCTCTGGTGGTTCAGTGTTAAATCTTGTTTGTAATGCTCCTGTGAAGTGCCTTGGGCTCTTTTATTACAATAAAGTAGTTACAAATGCAACCTTGTGCAGAGTATCGGCATGTTTACATCTGTGCCTGTCTCTGCATGTGTGTGCAAGTGTGTGTGTGTGTGCGTGTGCATGTGTGTGTATGCACACATGTGTGTCTGTGTGCCTGTGTGTGTGTGTGTGTCTGTGTGTGTGTGTGTGTCTGTGTGTGTCTCTGTGTGTGTGCACGCGTACGCGTGTGCATGCGTGTGTCTGTGTCTGTGTGTGTGTGTCAGTGTGTGTCTGTGTGTGTGTGTGTGTGTGTCAGTGTGTGTCTGTGTGTATGTGTGTGTGTGTGTGTTTCAGTGTGTGTGAGAGAGAGGCAGAGCAAGCCAGAGAGATTTTATGGCTTTCACCTCAGTGTGTGTAAGTATGTCAGGGCATCTGTGAGTATATATCTGAGTCTGTTGATGTGAATAGCAGTGGGGACAGTATTCAGCTTTGGCTGTCTATGATACCCTCATGGTCAAGCAGCCTGCTAAAACTCGGTGAGGGTGTGGGGAATAGAGCGGGTGGTGGTCAGTGAGAGAGGTGAGTACAAGGGAAATGTTGTGCATAGGGCCTAGTCCTCTCTACAGCTAGCATTGACCCTCACCAGTTCTGAGAGGGAAGTGTAGTGGTTGGAACGAGGCCAGCCAGCTGGACTTCATAGAATATGAGTTCCCTGATTGGGGCTATTAATCTGGTCCAATCAGGGAGCCCTGGCTGTCAGATAAAATGAGACTCTGGTGCTGTGATAACTGACTCTGAAGGGTAATACTAAAGTGAAACAAGTTCATGTGTAAATAAAGAGTGACTTGATGATGGGATACCAGCCCCCGTGGAGTTGTTTCAGTGACGATGAGAGTAAAGTATGTTCCTGAAGAAACTCGCTCGCAACAGTCTTTGAGTTGGGGGTAAACATTTTCACCATCATGCCTTTGTTTGGATGGCTTGACACGTTTGACCCTGCTGCCGAAGACCAAGCCCAGTAAGTGGGAAGAAAGTATTACTTCTTTCCAGGCAAATGACATTGTGTTGGACAAAAGGCAACAGTGATTCTCCAGATAGCCCATGGAGCTGCAGCTTTTTCTCTTATTAGGAGCCTAACTTTCCCCAAGGAACCAAATACCAAAACCTTTCAAGAATTGATGAACATAATTGTGGAGTATTACGACCCCAAGCCTCCTCTAATTCTCAGACGCTATTGGTTTTACTTGGCAATTTGAGAACCAGGGGAATCTGTATCAGGATTTTTGACAAGGTTAAGAGGAGTGGCAGAAGCTTGTGACTTTGGTTTAACTCTTAATGAGATGCTTAGAGACTATTTGGAATGTGAAAGTAATGGTGTAACTATGCAAAAGTGCCTACTAGCTGAAGTCCAACTGGACTACAAACAGACACGAGAGTCATAGAGTCATATAGCATGGAAACAGACAGTTCGGTCCAGCCAGTCCACGCTGAACATAATCCCAAACTAAATTAGTCCCACCTGTCTGTTCCTGGCCCACATGCCTCCAAATCTTTCCTATTCATGTGTCCATCCAAATGTCTTTTAAAGTTGTTATTATACCCACTTCCACTGCTTCCTCAGAAAGTTCATTCCACATGCAAACTCCACTCTGTGAAAAATTATGTATCTCATCTCTTTTTTAAAGATCTCCCACCTTAATAATGTGTCCCCAGTCTTAAAATGCCCTATCCTAGAGAAAAGACAGCTACCATTAATTCTATCTATACCTGTCATTATTTTATAAATTTCTATCACATCGCCTCTCAACCTCATACACCCCAGTGAAAAAAGTCCCAGCCTATCCAGCCTTTCTTTATAACTCAAACCTTCCATACCCAGCAACATCCTGGTAAATCTCTTCTGAACCCACTCCAGCTTGATAATATCCTTCTTACAACTGGACGACCAGAACTGGACACAGTATCCCAGAAGACACCTCACTAATGTACTGTACAACCTCAACATAACGTCCCAACTCCTATACTCAAAGGACTGAACAATGAAGGCAATCGTGCCCAACACCTTTTTAACCACTCTGTCTATATGTGACGCAAACTTTAAAGAATTATGTACCTGCACCCCTCGGTCCCTCTGTTTGAGAACACTATTCAAGGCTTGTTTGTTGCACCAAACTGCAATATCTTGAATTTATCAAGATTGAACTCCATCTGCCATTTTTCAGCCCATTGACCCATTTGATCAAGATCCCTTTGTAATCTGAGAAAGCCTTCTTTACTATGCACCAATTTTGGTGTCGTCCACAAACTTACTAACCTTGCCTTCTAGAACTTTAAAAGTAGTAATTTCTGGTTTACTCCCAATGCCAAACTCAGAAAGGTTAAAGGAGATAAATCAATGGCTGAAGAGCTGGTGTATTGTTTGGGGATTCAGGTTTTTGGACAATTGGAATGTCTTTTGGGGCAGAAAAGACCAGTTCAGAAAGGATGGGTCTAACCTGAGCTGGAAAGGGACCAATATCTTACAATGCAGATTTGCTCATTCCATTAAAGGAGACTTTATACTGATAGAGACGAGCAGTGTAAATGGTAGGATTGATGAGGACGTTTCTGAATGTGAGAAGAGCACGTCAATTGGAAAGGAAAGACAAGAGAGAGTCAGAGTATGTGGTAACTCTGAAGAACTAAATTGCATTTATTTGAATGCAAGGGGTCTTATAGGTAAGGCTGATGGACTCAGGGCATGTTTAAGAACATGGGATTGGGACATCATAGCTATTACACAAACTTGGCTGAGAGATGGACAAGACTGATAACTCAATGTTTCGGGTTTTGGATGCCATAGGAAGGATAGATAAGGAGGCAAGAAAGGAGGTGGGTGGTATTTTTGATTAAGGAATACATTACTGCTGTAACTAGGGAAGATACTTCTGAAAAATGATCCAGCGAAAATATATGGGTAGAAATTACAAATAAGAAAGGAAAGATCACTTTGATGGGATTGTACTCTAGGTCCCCCAATAGTTAGAGAGAAATTGAGAAACAAGCATGTAGGGAGGTCTGAGATTTATGTAAGCATAATAAGGTTGTAACAATGGGTGATTTTAATTTTCCAAACATTGACTTGGGCTACCATAGTGTTAAAGGTTTGGATGGTGAAGAATTTTTCAAATGTGTGGCTTTATTATTGAAAAATGTGGCAAGTGGAGCAGTTGAGTTGCAGGGTATTCCGATGGAAGTGGACACACTCACCAGGACAACTGAGCTTGGGGAGCACCACTTGAGGGCACGCAACATTTTTTGATTAGAAAATGGTTGCCTGAGTGAAGTCGTAATTAAATACCCAAAGGATTTTCAGGAAAGTCTAGGGACTAAAGGAGTCAAGGCCATCTTGCATGCTGACCAGGAAGCAGTTCCATGATTCTGTAAGGCGCACCCAAAGCCATTTGCCTTATGGGCAAAAGTAGAGGCAGAAATCAGAAGGCCAGAAAGCAAAGGAACCATTAAACCAGTACGGTTTGCAGAATGGGCAGTACCGGGTCATATTGATTGTGAAGCCTGATGGCTCGGTTTGCCTTTGTGGGGATTTCAAGCTGCTTTTCACAGCTGGATAAATACCCAATCCCTTGCATAGAGGGCTTATACACAAAGGTGGAAGGGGGCTGCCCTTCAGAAAGCTGGACTTGAGCACTTGCAATTGCATTTAGACAAGAATTCCCAGAAGTGTGCCACAATGAATGCCCAGAAGGGCTTGTAGCAATATACAAAACTACCGGGCATTGTCAGCTGGTTCAACTTTTCTGTGGGTGATAAGAACATTTTGCAAGGTCTCCCTCAGCTTGCCATTTATCTAGATGACGTTCTAATAAAGGGGAAAACTAATAAGGAACACTTAGAGAACTTGGACATTGTCCTGAGATGTTTCTCCAAGGTGGACATACACATTACAAGGGAAAAATATGTGTTCCAGGCTACAGAGTTTGGGCTAAAGAGTCAACATAACTGGGTTACACCCATTGAAAGTTAAAATGAGGGCAATCAAAGGTGCTCTCCTCCCACGTCTGTCCATGGCTTGGGCTGGTAAATTATCATGGAAAGTTCATACATAGCCTGGCCTTATTTCTGGCACTTTTGCATCAACTCCTAAACAAGAGTCAGCTTTGGAAATGGTCACATAGACAATCCTTTGCTTTCAGTGAAGGAAAGAAACAGCTATCAACCTCTAAGTTGTTGGCACACTATGATCTCAAGCAAGAGCTGGTATTGACATGCATTGCCTCCCTGTACGGCCTTGGGTTAGTGTTAGCTCACAGGTGGCCCAATGGAGATGGACCCCCAATAATGTCTGCATCCAGGACTTTGGCTAATGCAGAGCATAAATACGCCCAGATAGAGAAAGAAGGATTGGTGGTCATACTTGAAGTCAGGAAATTCCACCAATACCTTTATGTATGAAAGTTGGTGATGATTATATACCACAAACCCCTACTTGGTCTGCTTAAAGAGGACAAGGCAGTGCCACCCATAGCCTTGATGCAGACATAGCCACATTGGTGGGGCAGTGCCCAGAGTGCCAACAAGGTCAAAAATTACTGTGAGCAGCTCACTCACATCTGTGGGAATGGCTGTATGTCGATTATGCAGATCCTTTCCTGGGTTCAATGTTCTTAGTCATTGTAGTGGTTGAACATGCAATGAGCCCATTCATCAAATGCAGGGACAGCAATAGAAAAACTGTGCACATTTTTTCAATAAGAGGAGTCCCGGAAGTGTTGGTCACAGATAACGGGCCATTGTTTACCAGCAGGGAATTCGGGTATTTCTTAAAATCAAATGTAATTCGACATATAAGGATAGCTCCATACCATCCATGATCCAATGGCCCAGCAGAAAGAGCAGTCCATAATGCCTACAGCCTCGCTAGATACTGCCATGGTTCTTATTTGATTGTAGGACCACCCCACCTACAGGATTAGCTCCAGCAGAGTTGCTAATGTGTAGAAGATTCTGCATCAGGTTAAGTCTGATCTTCCCAGTCCTGGGGGGTATTTGTGAAATGGCCTCAGGAATGCAAATGCCAGACACAGGATTCCACAAGCAAGACAGTTTGATACAAGGGATGAAGTTTGGTGTAAGAATCATGGAAATATCCCTACATGGGTAAGAGACATGGTCGACGTGGGGTCACAACCAGTGACATATAAAGGTCAGGTGTGTGCGACAGTCCTGAACAAACATATCGACCATATAAAATCCATGAATTCACAAATGGTGTGGGAACAAAATATGCCCAGCTCCTCGGAACAGTCGGAAAGGCTGCTGGACCCCATGTGTTCATCCTCTCCTTCAACCATTATTGAGGCCTCTGAATCAGAGATGTACACATTGGATGTAGCCACCTTGACGCTTATCAGCTGGAAGAAGAGTGTGAAATTCTACCAAGGCGCTCCTGGCAAGAGGTGAGCTGTTGTACGTTACTCGTCACCTGTATTGGAGCCCGGTTGGAGGAGCCCGATACAGTGCTAAAACACCCCAGGAGGCTCTGCAAGAAAATGGACCTTCCTATGTGCTTGGTCTCAGAGGAGGAGTGATGCAGGGATAGTATCAAGGTCAGCCAGCTGGACCTCATAGAATATAAGTTCCCTGATTGGGGCTGTTAATGTGGTCCAATCAGGGAGCCCTGGCTGACAGATAGAAACAGGAGTATCAGAGATTCTGACACTCTGATAACCGACTCTGGATGTGGCAGTACGGAAGTCAAGGTCAGTTCATGTGTAAATAAAGGATGACTTGATGATGGGATACCGGCCTGTGTGGAGTTGTTTTAGGAAGGGTCTGAGATCTCCATACAGCCCAGGGTGGTTGGGCGAAGTGGGTGATTTCTCATACACCTCACCACCAATACTTCAAACTGTGGGCTGAGCAGCAAAGCCCTGGGTCACCTGCTAGAGAAAGGTGAACAGGCAAAGGATAGGTGGGTAACCAAGTAAAAATAGCTCATTGGCCCAGGAGGGAATTCACAAAGCAGGTTTGTTTAATGTAACAAAGAGTTCATTGACACTGCAGTCAGCATAATTGAACTTGTTCCTGCTACACTGGGTGCTGAGCTACAGCCAGGCAGTGAAGGGTGGTTTAGAGAGGAGGTGTTTAGTGTCACACAAGCTGTAGTGGAGTTTGTGATTCTTGTACACCCCTCCCACTGGATCCCTACTCACTGTCTGATTCCAAAGAACAAAAACTACATCCCTCAGTCATTCCTGTGGATCCCAGAGAGATGGTCAGGATAGAGTCCAGAGTTAGGGAGGGCAGGGAAAGAGCGTAGAGTTTTCAGAGGCATAGAGGAGGAGATGGATGAGGTGAGGGATAACTGGGGGGAAGAGGGCAGGTGTTGCGAGAGAACTTGGGGGATGTTGAGGGAGGGGCAGAGTTTAGGAATCATGCCTCAGTTTTGAAATTAATTGAAAATTTCATATCGTATTGTTTATAAAAATAACAGCCAGCAGACAGCATTAGTTGGGGTCATAGAGACATACAGTATAGCACACCACATCAAATCTGCACTGACCTACCCACCCCTATCCCACTTTCCAACCCTTAGCCCACAGTCTTAAATGTTGTGATATTTCAGGTGCTCATCCACTTACTTTTAAAAGGTTGTAACGTTTCCTGCCTCTACTACCCGCCCAGGCAGTGCATTCCAGATTCTCACCACCCTTAGGGCGTAAAAACATTTTTCAAGAGAATCCTCAGGTGGATAACTTTCGACATGGCTTTTTGAGTTGGGAAATGCACCTAATGACTTAAGGGAAGGGGAGCACTCACTAAGGGTTTCAGTGGAAGGCATCATAGAGTTATAGAGTCATATAGCACAGAAACAGACCCTTCGGTCTAACAAGTCCACACAGACATGTTCACAAACTAAAGTAGTCCCACTTGCCTGCATTTGGCTCCTATCCCTCCAACACTTTCCTATTCATGTACTTATTAAAATATATTTACATGTTGTAATTCTACCTCCTTCCACCACTTCCTCTGGAAGTTCATTCCACATACGAACCACTCTCTGTGTAATGAAGTTGCCCCTCTTGTCTTTTGTAAATCTTTCTCCCCTCACCCTAGAAATATGCCCCCTTGTTTGGAACTCCCCCACTCTAGAGAAAAGACCCTTGCTATTTACCTTATCTATGCCCCTTGTGATGTGATATGGTCACCCCTCAACCTCCTATGCTCCATTGAAAAAAGTCCTAGCCCATCCAGCCTATCTTTATACCTCAAAGCTTCCATTCCCTGCAATATCCTGGTAAATCTTTTCTAATTTAATAATATCCTCCCTATGGCAGGCAAACTGAACTGTACACAGTATTCCAGAAGAGGCCTCACCAATGTACTGTACGACCTCAACATGACTTCCCAACTCCTGTACTCAAAGGTCTGAGCAATAAAGGCAATCGTGCCAAACACCTTCTTAACCACCCTGTCTAAATGTGACACAAATTTCAAAGAATAATGTACCTGAACCCCTTTGTCTCTCTGTTCTACCACACTACTCAATGCCCTGCCATTCATTGTATATGTCCTACCCTTATTGTCTCAGTTTATCTTTACAGAGAGACTGACAAATGACAGAGAAAAGGAGTGCTGTGTGTGTTAAAATGATGTCCAGATTTTAGTTTCTAACACACCCTGTAATGTATGTGATCTGTAGAGACAAGGAAGAGAAACAGCCTCACCTCTTTTCAGGCTGGCACATTTATTCTGTTGCCAATGGTTACATAAATAAATACAGCGGAGGGAAACACGCACGGCTGGTTGGGATGGAAAATCTTTGGCATGCACCCCAGTGAGACTCCCTCTCACTGGCAGAGGCTCCACTCACTGACAACTCCATGATTTATTCAATCTCTTGTTCTGCTACATGAATTTTCAAACTATTACCTTGTAGTCTGCAGGGCAGGGCAATTTGATACTGAAAAACAGCATATATTTCTGTCCTGCCTTTCATGGTATGAGGTTGTCCCTAATTACTTTATAGCGATTTGCAGCCAGCTATATACTCTATACATTTAAAGTATAGAGGTAACACAGTGCGAAGTTGGAGGAACACAGCAGGCCAGGCAGCATCAGAAGAGCAGGAAAGCTGACGTTTCGGGTGTGGACCCTTCTGCAGAAATGGTTTCTGAAGAAGGGTCCTGACCTGAAATGTCAACTTTTCTGCTCCTCTGATGCTGCCTGGCCTGCTGTGTTCCTCCAACTCCGCACTGTGTTATCTATGACTCCAGCATCTGCAGTTCTTGCTATTACTTTTGAAGTATAGTCTCTGTTCAAGTACAGGACACAGGCTGCCTCATCAAACATTCCCAGGACAGGCACAGCACTGGGTTAAATACAGAGTAAAGCAACCTGCAGTCTTTTAAGCTGAAAGTAAAGTATTCTCTATACTGTCCTCCTCAAACACTCCCAGAACATGTATAGCATGAGGTTATATATAAGGTAATTACTCTCTTCCAGTCCCCTCTCCTTGGTTCGAAAGGGATATTTTGTATAATGACCTGTGTCCCTTCTAGTTCCTTTATATTCTCACTTGTTGCTCCTAGGCAGGGCTTCTCTCTGCTTTGTTTATCTTCATTGATGGGGAATGAGAGACAGGGAACGTGAGAAGGAAATCAGACAGCAACTGATGTGTGATACTAGTGTGGAGTTGGCCATTTGTATTTGTATAGTGTCTTTAAAGCAGGAAATGCATTCTGAAGAAGAGTCACAACAGAGTCAAAACATTTACTGTTTCTGTCTCCATAGATGCTGCCAGACCTGCTGACTTTCTCTAGCAAGTTCTGCGTTTGTTGTTAATGAATAAAGCCAGCTTAGATTTTCAAAGAAACATTCTGTTTGACCAACTTTATAGAATCTTTTGGAGAAATAACAGAGGAAGTAGATAATGTTAATAGATGTAATTTAACTGGATTTTCAAAAGGCTTTCAATAAGGTGCCCCATAATAGACTGATGAATTAATCAGAGAATGTGGAGTCAAAGAAAATTGTGAAATGAAATATTAGCTGGCTTCGAGACAGGACGTGTGAGGAAGGGGTAGGATGGCAGAGATGGAAAGAATAAGTGCTAGGACCACTGTTGTTCACAATTTAATTTGCAAGTTCGCCTTTGAAATCAGAAGTACAATTTCTAAATTTTGGATGACACCAGATTGCGGGTGTAGTCAGTACTCTGTAGGATTGTAACAAATTATAGGAGGACGTTAATAAACTTGTAAAATAGGTAAATGATTGGAAAATGATGTGTTCAACACAGATCAATGTGAGGTATTGCATTTTGAGACGACAGGTGGGCAGTTCACTTATTACTCGGAAAATGCAAGTTTGGGTGTGGAATGAGGAGCAAAGTAGTCTCAAGAGAATAATATACCAGTTGCTAAAACTTGCACCACAGGTGAGCAAGGGCAAAAAAAAAAGCAAAGCAATGAATAGGCTTTGTTTCTAGAGGGATAGAACTGAAAAGTAGCAAAATTAGCTAAAATTGAATCAGAGATAGTAGGAACTGCAGATGCTGGAGAATCCGAGACAAGGTGCAGGGCTGGATGAACACAGCAGGCCAAGCAGCATCATAGGAGCAGAGAGGCTGACGTTTCGGGCCTAGACCCTTCATCAGAAAAGGGGGAGGGGAAGGGGGTTTTGAAATAAATAGGGAGAGAGTGGGAGGCGGATAGAAGAGGGATAGAGGAGAGGATAGGTGGAGAGGAAACAAACAGGTCGAAGAGGCGGGGATGGAGCCAGGAAAGGTGAGTGTAGGTAGGGAGTTAGGAAGGGGATAGGTCAGTCCAGGGAGGACGGACAGGTCAAGGGGGCAGGATGAGGTTGGTCGGTAGGAGATGGAGGTGCGGCTTGAGGTGGGAG
>NC_063339.1:2117238-2143803 GCF_021869965.1 Rhincodon typus
GTGGGAGGTGGATAGAAGATGGATAGAGGAGAGGATAGGTGGAGAGGAAACAAACAGGTCGAAGAGGCGGGGATGGGGCCAGTAAAGGTGAGTGTAGGTGGGGAGTTAGGGAGGGAATAGGTCAATCCAGGGAGGATGGACAGGTCAAGGGGGCGGGATGAGGTTAGTCGGTAGGAGATGGAGGTGCGGCTTGAGGTGGGAGGAGGGGATAGGTGGGAGGAAGAACAGGTTAGGGAGGCAGGGACGAGCTGGACTGGTTTTGGGATGCGGTAGGGGGAGGGGAGATTTTGAAACTTGTGAAATCCACATTGATACCATTGGGCTGCAGGGTTCCCAAGCGGAATATGAGTTGCTGTTCCTGCAACCTTCGGGTGGCATCGTTGTGGCACTGCAGGAGGCCCAGGATGGACATATCATCTGAGGAATGGGAGGGGGAGTTGAAATGGTTCGCGCCTGGGAGGTGCAGTTGTTTGTTGCGAACCGAGCGTAGGTGTTCTGCAAAGCGGTCCCCGAGTCTCCGCTTGGTTTCCCCGATGTAGAGGAAGCCACACCGGGTACAGCGGATGCAGTATACCACATTGGCAGATGTGCAGGTGAACATCTGCTTGATGTGGAAAGTCTTCTTGGGGCCTGGGATGGGGGTGAGGGAGGAGGTATGGGGGCAGGTGTAGCACTTCCTGCGGTTGCAGGGAAAAGTGCCGGGTGTGGTGGAGCTGGAGGGGAGTGTGGAGCGGACAAGGGAGTCACGGAGAGAGTTGTCCCTCCGGAAAGCAGATAAGGGTGGGGAGGGAAAGATGTCTTTGGTGGTGGGGTCGGATTGCAGATGGCGGAAGTGTCGGAGGATGATGCGTTGGATCCGGAGGTTGGTGGGGTGGTACGTGAGGACGAGGGGGATTCTTTTTTGGTTCTTATTGCGTGGACGGGGTGTGAGGGATGAGGTGCGGGAGATGTGGGAGACACGGTTGAGGGCGTTCTCGACCACCGAGGAGGGGAAGTTACGGTCCTTGAAAAACGAGGACAACTGAGATGTACGGGAGTGGAATGCCTCATCCTGGGAGCAGATGCGGCGGAGGTGAAGGAATTGGGAAAAGGGGATGGCATTTTTGCAGGAAGGAGGGTGGGAGGAGGAGTATTCTAGGTAGCTGTGGGAGTCGGTGGGCTTGAAATGAATATCGGTTTCTAAGTGGTTGCCTGATATGGAGACAGAGGTCCAGGAAGGGGAGAGAGGTGTTAGAGATGGTCCAGGTAAACTTAAGGTTGGGGTGGAAGGTGTTAGTGAAGTGTATGAACTGTTCGAGCTCCTCGTGGGAGCACGAGGCGGTGCCGATACAGTCATCAATGTAACGGAGGAAGAGGTGGGGTTTAGGGCCGGTGTAGGTACGGAAGAGGGATTGTTCCACGTAACCTACAAAGAGGCAGGCGTAGCTTGGGCCCATGCGGGTACCCATGGCTACCCCCTTTGTCTGTAGGAAGTGGGAGGAATTGAAAGAGAAGTTGTTGAGTGTGAGGACGAGTTCGGCTAAGCGGATGAGGGTGTCAGTGGAGGGGGACTGGTCGGGCCTGCGGGACAGGAAGAAGCGGAGGGCCTTAAGGCCATCTGCATGGGGAATGCAGGTGTAGATTAGCTAAAAATTCTAAAGCCTGTTTGAGACCTCAAAGTATTGCATACAATTCTGCTTGCCATATTATAAAAAGGATATAGAACACTGAAAGAGAGTCCAGAGACTGAAAATTGGCAAGTAACATGTGCACCACACAAGTGCCAGGTAATCACCATCTCCAATAAAAGAGTATCTGGCTATCACCCCTTGATGTTCAGTGGTGTTAACATCACCAAAGTCTCCACTAACAACATCCTGAGGAATATATTGACCGGTAACTGAACTAGACTACCCATATTAATGCTGCTGTAAGAGAAGGTCAGAGGCTAGGAATACTGCAGCGAGTAACTCACCACCAGACACCCCAGAACCTGTCCACCATCTCCAAGGCACAAGTCAGGAGTGTGATGGAATAATCCCCACTTGCCTGGATGGGTGCAGCTCCATCAACAGGACAAATTAACTGGCATTATGTCTACAAACATTCACCATCAACACTCAGCAACAGCAGTGTGTACTATCTACAAGATGCACTGCAGAAATTCACCAAGGCTCCTTAGACAGCACCTTCCAAACCCACGACAATGTCCATCTTAAGGACAAGGGACAGCCGGTACTCTACCCCATGCAAGTTCCCCTCCAAGCTACTCACCATCCTGACTTGGAAATATATAACCGTTCCTTCACTGTCGCTGGGTCAAAATTCTGGAATTCCCTCCCTAAGGGGTTTGTAGGTCAACCTACAGCACATGGACTGCAGCGGTTCAAGAATACGAGATAACACAGTGTGGAGCTGGAGGAACACAGCAGGCCAGGCAGCATCAGAGGAGCAGGAAAGCTGACGTTTCGGGTCGAGACCCTTCTTCAGAAGGCAGCTCACCACCACCTTCTCAAGGGCAATGAGGTTCAGGAAATAAATGCTGGCTCAGTGAGATTCCATGAATGAATTAAAGAAAAGACATTTCCTAAAATGGTCCCAGAAACGTGTGGGATTTTACATCAGGAAAGGACTGACAAATTGGGTCTTTTCTCTTTTGTAAAAAGAAGGCTGAGGGATGACCAAATGGGAGGTCTTTCAAATTCTGAAAGGTTTTGACTGGGTAGATACCAAGGAAATAGTTCTTGTGGGGAAGAGAATAACTAGAGACTGACAGTATGAGTTCCTAAGTGGGAATTCTGAAGAAGCGTCTTAACTTAGGGGTGGTGAAACAATGGAACTCGCTCTAGCAAAGGTTTTTTTTTAATTTACTCACTGGATATGGGCATCACTGGCTGGATCAGCTTTTATTGCCCATCCTTTGTTGCCCTTGAGAAGGTGTTCATGACCTGCTTTCTTAAACTGCTGCAGTCTACATACTGTAGGTAGACTCACAAAGCCCTTAGGGAGGAGGTCCAGTATTTGAAGGAAATAGAATAATGCATTTAACAAAAACATAAACAAGCCTTTGAGGCAGAAGAGAATCAATGGGTAAAATGGTAGATTTAGGTATGAAATGTGAGGACAGTAAGTGTTAGCGTAAGGGGCTGGGCCCATTGCCCATTTCTGTGGTGTATACTCTATGTTGTCCTACAATGTCCCAGGAATTCTAAATAATGACAGAGTGACCACACTATTCTACCCTGAAACTTTGAGTTTAGCTTGAAATTTTCTAATTTTGCAGTTTAAAGATTTGTACAGCTATGGGGAAAGGCAGGGCAGTAGGATTAGATGATTTGGTCTTGCAGGGAAGGTGAGCTGAATCGTGTTCTGCTGTACCATAAGGACATAAGAACTAGGATCTGGAGTAGGCCATTTGATCCCTTGAGCCTGCTCCGCCATTCAATAAGATCATGGCTGATCTTTTCATGGACTCAGCTCCACTTACCCACCCGTTCACCATAACCCTTAATTCCTTCACTGTTCAAAAATCTATTTATCTTTGCCTTAAAAATATTCAACAAGGTAGTCTCACCTGCTTCATTGGGAAGGGAATTCCACAGCTTCACAACCCTTTGGGAGAAGCAGTTACCAATTGGGTAACTATTTTATGATTTTATACCTCTCCTTCTATGTTATTCTCGCTTGTACTTATGGAAAGATGCAACTGAATTGTTGTTGTTGTCAGTCCTTGCTCCAATCATGACCTCCCCCCACCCTTTCGCACCCTTTTTAACTACATGGTAACATGAACTACTTAAAAGCTTGAAGCACCATCAGACAGGTTACCATTACAGACCAGTCTTGCTGGGATGCTGTTGTGTTGCATGCCTGGCTATTTTCCTCTGCAGGACAAGTAAAGATTAAATAACTCCACCCTGATGCTGAGGATCACTGCCTGATGCCTGTGAGCTTTCTTCTGCTAAAATCTGTTTTGTGAAACATGCCGATTGTGTTAATCACTGGGTGTGAGGAGGAGATCAAAAACAGCTGCATTTAGATTGGCTCCAAACTCAGCTCACATTCCACCTGCTGATTAAGACAGCCAGTTTTCCATTGACCTTTCTAGTCACGTTATTTTTTTATGATCAGGCCTGAACCTGGTGAAACCAGTTGGGTTGGTGCTGGCTTTACCAGCAACTGGTCGCAAAGGCATAGGTCATCTGTATTTCCTCATTTGTTGTCGCCACTTAAATTCAGTGACACAGTTAATGCTGTAAGAATAGAATAGAATATCCTTGATTATCACTTTTTGGGAGTGGGAGCAGAAAACTGCATAGAGATGTAGAATGAATGATTTGGTGATTGGGAAAAACTGGCAGATAGAGCATAATGTGGAAATTGTGAAATTGTACCATTTAGACATAAAGATGTTCCAAATAGTGAGAAGCTGAGAGCTGTAGGAGATTAATGTCAGAAATCATTAAACACTGATGCTGAGGAGCAACATATAATTTAAAAAGAGCCAACCAGATGAACTCTAAAATGTGAGAGGTTCATTCATAATCATAGAATCCCTACTATAGAAACAGACCCTTCAGCCCAACAAATTCACAGAGCATCCCACCCAGACCCATTCCCCTAACCTACACATCCCTGAACACTACAGGCAATTTAGCACGGCCAATCCACCCCAACCTGCACATCATAGGACTGTGGGAGGAAACTGGAGCACCCGGAGAAAACCCACGCAGACATAGGGAGAATGTGCAAACTCCACACAGACTGCCACCCGAGGGTGGAATTGAACCTGGGTCCCTGGGGCAGCAGTGCTGACCACTGAGCCACTGTACCACCCTAAGTCTGATAACAGTGAGGAAGAAGCTGTTCTTGAATCTGTTGGTGCATGTGTTTTCAAACTTTTGTATCTTCTGCCCTATGGAAGTTGGTCCAAGTTTGTGTCCCATCTACAGCATGTTTATATTTAAAGGGATATTAGCCTTTATCTAATGGAAACCACAATAAAAGGCCAACACACCTTTCCTGAGAGATAGTAGGAACTGCAGATGCTGGAGAATCTGAGATAACAAGGTGTAGAGCTGGATGAACACAGCAGGCCAAGCAGCATCATAGGAGCAGGAAGGCTGATGTTTCGGGCCTAGACCCTTCTTCAGAAATGAGGGAGGGGAAGGGGGTTCTGAGATAAATAGGGAGAGAGGGGGAGGCAGATAGAAGACGGATAGAGGAGAAGATAGGTGGAGAGGAAACAGACAGGTCAAAGAGGCGGGGATGGAGCCAGTAAAGGTGAGTGTAGGTGGGGAGGTAGGGAGAAGATAGGCCAGTCCAGGGGGGACGGACAGGTCAAGGGGGTGGCATGAGGTTAGTAGGTAGGAAATGGGGGTGCGGCTTGAGGTGGGAGGAGGGGATAGATGGGAGGAAGAACAGGTTAGGGAGGCGGGGATGAGCTGGGCTGGTTTTGGGATGCGGTAGGGGGAGGGAAGATTTTGAAGCTTGTGAAATCCACATTGATACCATTGGGCTGCACGGTTCCCAAGCAGAATATGAGTTGCTGTTCCTGCAACCTTCGGGTGGCATCGTTGTGGCACTGCAGGAGGCCCAGGATGGACATGTCATCTGAGGAATGGGAGGGGGAGTTGAAATGGTTCGCGACTGGGAGGTGCAGTTGTTTATTGCGAACTGAGTGTAGGTGTTCTGCAAAGCTGTCCCCAAGCCTCCGCTTGGTTTCCCCGATGTAGAGGAGGCCACAATGGGAACAGCGGATACAGTATACCACATTAGTAGATGTGCAGGTGAACATCTGCATGATGTGGAAAGTCTTCTTGGGGCCTGGGTTGGGGGTGAGGGAGGAGGTGTGGGGGCAGGTGGACACCTTTCCTGAGGTAGAGCATGCAAACTGAAAGCTGTATTCTAAATGCGATCTATCTAGAGCTCCACGTAACCAAAATGTAACTTCTGTCCCTTTATATTGTGAGACTTCACCTGACGAAGGGGCAATGCTCCGAAAGCTTGTGTTTTCAAACAAACCAGTTGGACTCTACCTGGTGTCGTGTGATTTCTGACCTTGTCCACCCTAGTCCAACACCGACACCTCCACATCGTGGAAGTGAATAGTAACAGTTCATTTAAGGTGAATTAAACGGTTACGATTGCGGATATAGATGTGGAAAGATGAGGGGTTTGTTCAAATGGAACATGAACACCAGCTGGTGTATTTGGGCCAACTGGCTCGTGCTGTGTGATAGCTAGCTCTGACATTGTTGAACCAGGCTACCCTGGAGCCTTGCTTGCAAGAATTATCAACATGGAAAAGAAAAGTGAAATTGAGCTGGAGTTTGGGGCATGGCTCGGGATCTTTGTTCAGGTAATAGAAACTGCTGAGTGAGAGAGCTGTGCCTGGAGGTGGTGGTGGGAACAGTTAGATTACGGGGGAAGAGGTGGTTGGATTGTGATCAGTTTAGTCTGCTGTTTCCTGCTCCAGTGGAGTGCAAGGCTGAGGCATACATTACTGTGTTGTTGTGTCTGAGGATTCATTCCACACAGCTGATAACAAAGATGTCTTTGTGCTCTGACCTACTTCTCTCCATCTGTCCTTGTCCTTAATGATTATACTCATCGTTGTTTACCGTCTCGTGGAGAGTGTGAGCTATGGGATGGATAGGGGGTTATGTTTAGCACAGTCCTTCACAGTGACCCTGTCTTCCTTTACTTTAATTGGATATGGGTGTCACTGTGACATGCCAGGTTACTTCAGAGGGCAGTTGGCATGGGGGCTGGAGTCTCAGCCACATCCAGGCTGGGTAAGAATGCCACATTTCCTGAGAGGACATTATTAAATCAATTGTGTTCTTCCAACAATGCAACAGCTTCATGATTTACCAAGCTTTTTATTTTAATTAAAATTCTCAAATTGCCCACATGGGATTTGAAATTGTTAATAGCCTCGGCATCTAGCCCAGTAATATAATCATTGCATAATCCACTCAGATGTTCGGTTAGACAGTAAACGTCTCAGGATCTGTGTGCACTAACAGAGGCTGCAAACAAAGGAGGCCATCCAGCCCCTCAAATTCAGTAGCAGAATAGCAGATAGTGAAGGGGACTGTCGGAGAATGCAGCAGAATATAGATAGATTGGAGAGTTGGGCGGAGAAATAACAGATGGAGTTCAATCCAGGCAAATGTGAGGTGATGCATTTTGGAAGATCCAATTCAAGAGCGAACTATATGGTAAATGGAAAAGCCCTGGGGAAAATTGATGCACTGAGAGTTCTGGGTGTTCAGGTCCATTGTACCCTGAAGGTAGCAACGCAGGTCGAAAGAGTGGTCAAGAGGGCAGACGGCATGCTTTCATTCATCGGATGGGGTATTGAGTACAAGAGTTGGCAGGTCATGTTACAGTTGTATAGGACTTTGGTTCGACCACATTTGGAATACTGCGTACAGTTCTGGTCACCACATTACCAAAAGGATGTGGATGCTTTGGAGAGGGTGCAAAGGAGGTTCACCAAGATGTTGTCTGGTATGGAGGGCATTAGCTATGGGCAGATGTTAGAGAAACTTGGGTTGTTCTCACTGGGACAACAGAGATTGAAGGGTGACCTGATAGAGGTCTGCAAGATTGTGAAGGGTGTGGTCAGTCAGAAGCTTTTTCCCAGGGTGGAAGAGTCAGTTACCAGGGGTCATGGGTTTAACGTGCGAGGGGCAAGGTTTAAAGGTGATGTATGAGGCAAGTTTTTTACACAGAGTGTGGTGGGTGCCTGGAACTCACTGCCGGGGGAGGTAGTGGGGCGGATACAATAGTGACTTTTAAAGGGCGTCTTGACAAACACATGAATAGGATGGGAATAGAGGGATACAGTCCCTGGAAGGATAGGCGGTTTTAGTTGTGATGGGCAGCATGTTGGTGCAGGCTTGGAGGGCCGAAGGGCCTGTTCCTGTGCTGTAATTTTCTTTGTTCTTTGTTGTACTTTGGATGTTCTTTAGAGGATCAAATGGCCTGCTTCCACACTGTCAAGTTCTATGATTCTCAGAAGCTTTTTGTTTCAGTTAGACCATTCTAGATTTTCACTGCATCTTGTGTGAAGAGGGGGATTCAGGCCATGTTTAGTCTAAAGGTCACTTCCCCTCCCTGTGACTATTATTGTGATGATTATTTAAATCCGGGAGCCCTCAGCACCTGATGATAGGGAGAACCCAAGAGTTGCCAAGGCCACTCACGAGACTCAGGAAAGTGTCAGGCTGAGGAGCGTTTGTGACAGACAGGAAAGTTCTAAATCCCCGCTAACAACAAAACCCTGGAGGGAATGGGGAGCCTGTGGAATTCTCGGCCACAAAAAAATGGCTGAGGCCAAAATATTGAGTGCTTTCAAGAAGGAGTCAAACATACTCCTTTGGGACATATTTTCAAGAAGGATTTAGATAATAGCACATAGGGCTAAAGGGATGGAATAGTGTGGTGAGAAATTGGGAACAGAGTACTGAGTTCAACCATGATCACATTGAATGGCAGACAGACTCAAAGGGCCGAATGGCCTAGTCCTGCCCCTATTTTTGATGTTTCCATGTTGCTATGTGTGACCTATGTGGGACATTCACTACTTCTTTCAGGAAACACTGCAGGACACGGGGAGGAATAGTGCGTCTGAGATTTTCCAAAGCTCACAATAGGGAGGCAGGTCTTTCAGCTTGCAATGTTCATTCAATACAATCCAACATAATAGCTACAGGTCCTTTGGCCCACCAAGCTTGTGCCAATTCCTAATACTTACTTAGATCCACTATTTATTGCCCCATAAGCAGGTTCTATCCCTCTATTCACCTCCTGTTCTTGTATCTATCGAGATACGCCTTAAACATTGCTAACGTACCTGCTTCCACCATCTCCATTGGCAGTGCATTCCAGGCACCCAGCACCTTCTGTGTGAGAAACTCCCCCCGCACTTCTCCCCTAAACTTTCCCCCTCTCACCTTGAACCTATGCTCCCTTTTAGTTGATCTTTCCATCCTTGGAAAAAGCCCTGACTATCCACCCTATCTATGCCTCTAAGGTCACCCCTCAGTATCTGTCTTTCCAGTGAAAACAATGTGCATTTATCTAACCTCTCCTCATAACTAAAGCCCTCCAGACCAGGCAACATCCTGGTAAACCTTCTCTGCACCCTCTACAAAGCTTCCACATCCTTCTGGTAGTGTGGCAACCAGAACTGTGCACAATATTCTAAATGTGGCCTATCTAAAGTTTTGTTCTTTAAAGTTTTATACAGCTGTAACATAACTTGCCAACTTTTATATTGGATGGTCTGGCCAATGAAGCTGGCATGCCGTATGCCTTCTTGACCACCTTAACCATCTGTGTTGCCACTTTCATGGATCTTTGGATGTGTACATCCAGATCCCTCTGTATGTCAATGCTCTTAAGGGTGCTGCCATTTGTTCACACCTGAATTTGATCCTCCAAATTGCATCACGAGGGTCTAGGCCCGAAACGTCAGCCTCTCTGCTCATATGATGCTGCTTGGCCTGCTGTGTTCATCCAGCCCTGCACCTTGTTGTCTCACCTCACATTTGTCTGGATTAAACTCCATCTGCTATTTCTCTGCCTATCTATCTGTATCCATTGTATCCTTTGACAATCCTCCTCACTATCTTCAACTCCGCCTATTTTCGTGTCATTTGCAAAGTTACTAATCAGACCTACATTTTTCTCCAGATCATTTTTATATATATCGCAAACAACAAAGGTCCCAGCACTGATCCCTGTGGAATATCACTAGTTACTGATCTCCATTCTGAAAAGCACCCTTCCAACACCACCCTCTGCCTTCTATGACCAAACCAGTTTGTATCGATCTAGCCAGCCCATCCCGGATCCCATGAGACTCTACCTTTTGTACCAGCCTGCCATGCAGTACCTAATCAAATGCCTTACTAAAGGCAATGTAGACAACATCCACTGCCCCTTCCCTCATCAACCATTCTTGTCACCTCCTTGAAAAACTCAATCAAATTGGTGAGATATGACCTTTCCCACACAAACCCATGCTGTCTTTCACTAACAAGTCCATGTCTCTCATTATCTTCTCCAACAGCTTCTCACCACTGATGTCAGGCTCACCGGCCTGTAATTACCTGGGTTATCTCTGTTTCCCTCTTAAACAAATTGGCCATTCTCCAGTCTTCTGGAACCTTTTGCCTGAGGCCGAAGAGGACTCAAAGATATCTGTCAAGGTCCCAGCTATTTCCTCCTTTGCCTCCCACAGTATCCTGGGCACTTGTCTACTTTAACGTATTTCAAGACCCCCAACAATTCCTCCTTCAATATGTTGACCTGCCCAAGAGTATTCACACACCTCTCCCTAGTCTCAACATCCCTCTCATGGTTTTGCCACTGTGAGTAGAAAACAGCCATCCGTATAATCTTTCACTTTGACAGCACCAGAGGAGTAAGACTTACCTCTGTGACTTTTCTTTTTATTCATTGATGGGATGAGGGCATCACTGACCGAGCAGCATTTTTTGCCCGTCCCTAATAAGAGTCAACCACACTGCTGTAGGTCTGGAGCCACATGTAGGCCAGACCAGGTAATGATGGCAGTTTCCTTCCCTAAAGGACATTAGTGAACGAGACAGATTTTTTCCTGACAAAGAGATTCACAGTCATCATTAGATTCTTAATTCCAGATATTTATTGAATTCAAATTCCACCATCTGCTGTAGTAGGATTTGAATCCGATCTCCGCAATATTATCTGAATTAACAGTTTGGTGATAATACCACTAGGCCATCACCTCCCCAATGTTTTCAGCTAGGAGTTGTTCTTTGCTCTTTTGCTGTGACATTTTAGCAACTTTCAGCAACTCTGCTCCCCTTTAAGTAGCTGTACTTCCATACAGCTCTTTAACTCTTAATCTCAGCTCCACTCTTGACACCACGAGCAGAATCTTCCCAGTCCCTGACGACATGGGCCATGGTGAAAAATTTCGCAGAATTGTGTGAGGAATTGAGTTACATCAGGAGCAACAAGTTCCATTTTCTAATTGAGTTCCAGATGTTGAGACTGGATTCTCAATTGTGAACAAGGAAGGAACTATTAATGGGGATTATCGTATCATTGAAGCCCTCACTTTTACTTAATCTCACCTTAATGTGTAAAATATGTGATAATGAGAGTAGTAGACCATGAATCTTGCTGGGAGATGGGTACAGTAACAGAGAGAGAGAGAATGTGATGCATTGGAGAGATGATGGCACTTGCACTGACGGAGCAGAGAAGATCATTTACCTTCCTCATACAGGGCTGGACATTTGTTCAGAGGGCTGAGACTAAACTGACCAGGCTGGGAGAGTCTGGTGTCATGGTCTTCACTGCTGTACCTGGGGGAAAAGGATGTTCCTCTATGCATCACCTGCCCCTGCCTGTGAAGCAGGACACCAACGTCCCCATATATACCACGTCCAGGGTAAAATATCCCAAACCATGCAGGGTGGTGCTTGACTGGGTGCACAAAAGCCTTTTAAAGATAGTGCCAGCACCAGGTATCCTGGGATGTTTTGGCAGCAGCAAGTACTTTAGGCTTTGGCAAGTTGTAGAATCAGAGCAACATTGGATGAAGGAGCATCATGGGGACAAGTAGGTGGTTAACAGGGCAAGAGTGGGACAATAGTGTGAGAAAACGTGCTAGCCTCGTGGACAGAAATCATCCGTGAAACTCAGTCAATGTGAACACTTTGCAAAAATTGCATAAGATTCAGCTCCATATTATGTGCTCACAGGACAACTGCCTTGTCCCAACGATGTCTTTATTAAATCGGCTGTGAGATGGCTGCCTTCAGTGAGTATGCCTCATTGCAGAGGTCAAATGGTACACAATTCTACTTCAATCTAAACATAAACTGCTTTTTCTCCCCAACTATTTCCAGACAGTGGTCATGCACATGACCAGTTGTTTCCATCAGGAAATGCTATGAGGTTTGAGAGCCTTATCTTCACAGAAGATGAACTGGTTTTGCATGGACAAAAACAGAAGTTGCAGGAAAAACTCAGCAGGCCAGGCAGCATCTGTGAAGGAAGGAATCAGAGTTAATGTTGAGGAAGGGTCACCGGACGTGAAACGTTAAATCTGACTTTTTCTTCACACATGCTGCCAGGCCTGCTGAGCTTTTCCAGCAACTTCTGCTTTTGTTCCGGATTTACAGCATCCACGGTTCTTTCAGTTTTCATTTGGTTTTGCATGGAGCAGGGGCGTATTTTAAAAAAAATTTCTTGAGACTCTCAGGCGGTCCGGAAGGATTGAGAATGCGAGTGTGAGACATGGGTAATATTCAGTGTTTGAAAGAAGGGAAAGGTATGTGATCACCTTGTACAGACTCCCACATGAAGCGTGGAGACTCAAGCAAAGAGGTAATCTGACACTGGATGTCAGAGAGAATTCCAACATACTCATTATGTTCTTAAACAGGTTTAAACATATAGCAAGTTGTGAGGAGCCTGGCAACAGACTGACTTGCCTCAGCTTGATCTTTCAGGTTACTTATTTAACACTGATACAGTGCTGTAACATGTATGTAAAAGCTGATCACATGTAAACAGTAACACTATGATTTTGGGCTGAGAATCTATAATATTCCATTTAGCTCCTATAAATGTAAACCCTGGTTTTTCAGGAATCAAAGCCTATTGTGTTTGTTAATCAATTACCTCTAATTACTCATTTAAAGACAAGGGGGAACAGTTAGATCTTCCCTGTGTTAATCCTAATCAGAAGGGCCCTCTTGTGGTGCCATGGTAGGGATGCTGGACCAAGAGACCTGAATTAAAGTCCCACCTGCTCCAGAAATGTGTTATAACATCTCTCAACAGGTTGCTTAGAAAAATAGGTCAATGCTAGTAGTAATCAATGCCACATTTGACTGAGTGTGGCTTTGAGGAGTTCTAACAAAACAGGAATCAGGTGGAAAACTCTCCACAGGTTGGAGTCATACCTGACACATAGGAAGATGGACGTGGTTGTTGGAGGTCAGTCATCTCAGCTCCAGGACGTCTCTGCAGGAGTTCCTCAGGGTAGTGTCCTCGGCCCAACCATCTTCAGCTGCTTCATCAATGACCTTCCCTCCATCATAAGGTCAGAAGTGGGGATGTTAGCTGATGATTGCACAATGTTCAGCACCATTCGTGACTCCTCAGATGCTGAAGCAGTCCATGTTCAGATGCAACAAGATCTGAACAACATCCAGGCTCAGGCTGACAAGGGGCAAGTAACATTCGTGTCACACAAATGCCAGGCAATGCCCATCTGCAAACAGAGGCAATCTAATCATCATCCCTTGACATGCAATGGTACCACCATTGCTGAGGGTCACCGTTGACCAGCAACTGAACTGGACTAGCCATACAGTAACTGGCATGAATGTGATATTATATGTCAGCATCCAGCTGCTCCATCAACACTTCAAAAACATTTGGATTGTAGTAAACTTAATTTCTGAACAAAAATCATGTTTATTGCTAATGGAAAATTAGGATTGGGGTAAATTTTTACTGTGAATTAGTTTCACTGGGTTTGAGGAAAAGCCATCTCATAAATTTCATAATTAAAAGTTAAATGGAAAAGCTCCGGATTTTTATTGTTGGGAGACAGATGGTAAGCCAGGACCTCAAAGGTAGTAATCTCTGAGCTAGAGAGACTAGGAATTGGCAGATGAGGCAGTTTAATATGTGGCTGGGGGAGTGGTGTAGGAGGGAGGACTTTAGATTTCTGAATAACTGCGATGGTTTCTGGGGAAGGTGGGACCTGTTCAAGAGAGATGGTCTTCACCCAAACAGTGACAGGACCAATGTTCTTGCTAGCACTGTTGGGTGGACTTTCAACTAGTTTGGCAGGGGGATGGGAACCTAAGGGGAGGCTCTGAGTTAGCTAGATTGGGTGAGGCCTTTTGGAAAAAGACAATCAAGACAGTAAATAAAAAAACAAGAAGCAGCTGAGCAGTTAAGCACCAAGCTGAGTGGAAACCAGGTGGTGACAGAAAAAGAGAGAATGTTTAAACACAAAGGTTCTCCTGATGGAAGTGTTAGGATTCAAAAAGAAGGAATAAAAGCTAGCACAAGGGCACTTTACCTGAATGCTCGCAGCTTTCAAAACAAGGTAAATAAGTTGACGGCACAAATCATTGTGAATCATCAATGATTTAATGACCATTGCAAAGACTTTGTTGCAGGATGACCACGATTGGGATGTAAATATTCAGGGGTATCAGACTATTCAGAAGGATGGACAGGAAGGAAAGGGAGGTGGTGTCGCTCTGACATTTAAGGATGACATCAGGGTGGCAGTGAGAGGTGATATAGGCTCTACGGAGAAAAGGTTTGAATCAATGTGTTTGGAAATTATAAATAGAAAGGGGAAAAAGTCATAGATAGGCATAGTCTGTAGGTGGGGGGAGTAAACAAAGAAATAACTGACTTATATTAAAATGGTATGGCGATTATCATGGGGGATTTTAATCTACATATTGTTGGTCAAGCCAAGTCAGTCAAGACAGTCTTAGGACGAGCTCATAGAATGTATACACGATAGTTTTCTCAAACAGTATGTGATCGAACATACAAGGGAGTGAGCTCTTGTGGGTCTGGTCCTGTGTAATGAGACAGAAATATTCAATGAAAGTTAGGGATCCTCTCGGAAGGAGCGATCATAATATGGCTGAATTTAAAATACAGATGGAGGGTGAGAAGGTAAAATCCACTGCAAGTGTCTTGTGCTTAGACAAAGGAGACTACAATGGGATGTGGGAGGAGACAACAAGGTGTGGAGCTGGATGAACACAGCAGGCCAAACAGCATCAGAGGAGCAGGAAGGCTGACGTTTCGGGTCTAGACCCTTCTTCAGAAATGGGGGAGGGGAAGGGGATTCTGAAATAAATAGGGAGAGAGGGGGAGGCGGATAGAAGATGGATAGAGGAGAAGACAGGTGGAGAGGAGACAGACAGGTAAAGGAGGCGGGGTTGGAGCCAGTAAGGGTGAGTTAGGGACGGGATAGGTCAGTCCAGGGACAGATCAAGGGGGCGGGATGAGGTTAGTAGGGAGGAGATGGGGTTGGGACTTGAGGTGGGAGGAGGGGATAGGTGGGAGGAAGGACAGGTTAGGGAGGCGGGGACGAGCTGGGCTGGTTTTGGGATGCGGTAGGGGGAGGGGAGATTTTGAAGCTTGTGAAGTCCACATTGATACCATTGGGCTGCAGGGTTCCCAAGCGAAATATGAGATGCTGTTCCGGCAACCTTCGGGTGGCATTGTTGTGGCACTGCAGGAGGCCCAGGATGGACAAATCGTCCAAGGATTGGGAGGGGGAGTTGAAATGGTTCGTGACTGGGAGGTGCAGTTGTTTGCTGCGAACCGATCGTAGGTGTTCCACAAAGCGGCCCCCAAGCCTCCTGGGAGCAAAGACTATATGGTGGGACAGCTAAGGAACAATGGAGGACTTTCAAAGCGATTTTTCACAGTGCTCAGCAAAAGTATATACCAGTGAAAAAGAAGGACTGTAGGAGAAGGGATAATCAGCCATGGATAACTAAGGGAATAAAGGAGGGTATCAAATTGAAAGCTAATGCATACAAAGTGGCAAAGACCAGTGAGAAACTGGGGGATTAGGAAAATTTTAAAGGTCAACAGAAAGTGACGAAAAGAGCTTTAAAGAAAGGTAAGATAGATTATGAGAGTAAACAATCTAAGAATATAAAAACAGATAGCAAAGATATAAAATGAGAAAGTGTGGCTAGGGTAAACGTTAGTATTTTAGATGGCAAGAAGGGGGATTTAATAATGGGAAATTAGGAAATGGCCAAGGCATTGATTTTGGGTTGGTCTTCACAGTGAAAACACAAATAACATGCCAATAATGGATGACAAGGAGGCTATGACAGGTGAGGATCTAGAAATGATCATTATCATGAAAGAGGTAATGTTGGGCAAGCTAATGGGGCTAAAGGTAGACAAATCTCCTGGCCCTAATGGAATGCAGCCCAGGGTACTAAAGGCAATGGCAGGGGAAGTAGCAAATGTGCTTGTGGTAATTTACCAAAATTTGCTGGACTCTGGGGCAGTTCTGGCAGATTGGAAAACAGCCAATGTGATGACACTGCTCAAAAAAGGAGGTAGACTAAAGGCAGGTAACTATAGGCAAGTTATCTTAACTTCTGCAATAGGGAAAATGCATGAGTCTATAATCAGGGAAGAAATAGCAAGACATCCAGATAGAAATTGTCCCATTGGGCGGATGCAGCATCGGTTCAGGAAAGGCAGGTCATACTTGATTAATTTGCTGGAATTCTCTGAAGACATTACGAGCGCAGTGGACAATGGGGACCCAGTAGATGTGGTGAATCTGGATTTCCGAAAGGCATTCGACAATGTGCCGCACAAAGACTGCTGCGTAAGATAAAGGTGCACAGTGTTACAGGCAATGTATTAGCATGGACAAAGGATTGGTTAACAAACAGGAAGCACAGAGTGGGGATAAATGAGTACTTTTCTGGTTGGTGATCAGTGACTAGTGGTGTGCCTCAGGCATCAGTGTTGGGACCACAATTGTTTACAATTTACATAGATGATTTGGAATCGTGTCTCAAAGTTTGCAGATGACACTAAGATGAGTCGAAGACCAAAGTGTGCAGGGGACTCAAAGTTTTCAGAGGGATATAGATAGGTTAAGTGAGTGGGCAAGGGTCTGGTAGATGGAGTATAATGTTGATAAATGTGAAGTCATCCATTTTGGTAGGAATAACAGTAAAAGGGACAATGATTTGAACGGTAAAAAATTGCAGCATGCTGCTGTGCAACCTGGGTGTCCTTGTGCATGAATCACAGAAGGTTGGTTTATAGGTACAAAGAGTAATTAAGAAGGCAAATGGAATATTGTCCTTCATTGCTAGAGGGATTGAGTTTAAAAACAGGGAGGTTATGCTGTAGCTGTATAGGGTGCTGGTGAGGCCACACCTGGAGTACTGTGTACAGTTTTGGTCTCCTTACTTGGGAAAGGATGGACTGGCACTGGAGAGGGTGCAGAGGAGATTCACTGGGTTGATTCTGGAATTGAGAGAATTGGCTTATGAGGAGAAATTGAGTAGACTGGGACTGTACTCATTAAAATTTAGAAGAATGAGGGGAAATCTGATAGAAACATATAAAATTATGAAGGGAATAGATAAGATAAAAACAGGGAGGTTGTTTCCACTGGTGGGTGAAACTAGAACTAGGGGGCGTAGCCTCAGAATAAGGGGGAGCAGCTTTAGGTCTGAGTCGAGGAGGAACTTCTTCATCCAAAGGGTTGTGAACCTGTGGAATTCCCTGTCCAGTGAAGCAGTTGAGGCTTCCTCGCTAAATGTTTTTAAGGCAAAGATAAATAGATTTTTGAAAGTAAATGAATTAAGATATATGGTGAGTGGTTCAGTAAGTGGAGATGAATCCACGATAAGATCAGCCCTGATCATATTGAATGGCGGAGCAGGCTTGAGGGGTGAGATGGCCAACTTCTGCTCCTATTGCTTATGTTCTTATATAAATATTACGGCCACAAGGGCAGGTCAGAGGCTGGGAATCCTGCAGCAGGAAATTCACCTCCTGACTCCCCAAAGCCACTTCACTGTCAATTAGGCACAAGTTAGGAGTGTGATGGAATACTCCCCACTTGCCTGAATGGGTACAGCCCCAACAATACTCAAGAAGCTTGACACCATCCAGGACAAACCAGCCGCTTGATTGGCACCACATCTACAAACGGGCCAGTTTAATTGGGTATGTAAGAAGGCATACAGAACACTTGTCTTTATTGGTCGAGGCATAGATCATAAGAGCAGGGAGACCATGTTGGAGCCATACAGACTTTTGGTTAAGCCACTGGAGTACTGTGTGCAGTTCTCCAGAAAGGATGTGATTTCACTGGAGAGGGCACAGAAGCAATTCACCAGGATGTTGCCTGGAATGGAATAAGTTAACTATGAAGAAAGGCTGGATAAACTTGTGTTGTTTTTGTTAGAGCAAAGAAGTTTGAAGCAGGGACCTATAAGGTTATAAGGGACACGGAGGGTGTGTATAGAAAGCAGCTGTTCCCTTAGTCGAAGGGTCACTAACATGGAGGCACACTTTTAAGGTGGAAAGCAGAAGGTTTTGGGGAACTTAAGATAAAAGGTATTTCATCTAGTGGATGGTGGGGTTCTGGCATGCACTGCCAGGAGTGTAGTTGAGGTGAAACATCACAACCTTTAAAAAAAAGTATTTGGCTGAAATGTAATGACATTCAAGGCTACGGTCCCCAGTACTGGAAAGTAGGACTAGTGTAGATTTAGCATAATTTTAGTGGTACAGCCTCTGTACTGTATGATTCCAGATTCACTCCTTCTACCACCAAGATTCAGTAGCAGCAGTGTGTACCATCTACAAGATGCACTGCAGAGATTCACCTCCTTAAGACAGCGCCTGCCAAACCCATGACCACTTCCATTTGGAAGGACAAGGGCAGCAGCTGAATGGGACACCACCATTGAAAAGTTCCCCTCCAAGCCACTCATCATCCTGACTTGGAAATATGTTCCATTCCTTCACTGTTGCTGAGACAACATCCTGGAATTCCCTCCCCAAGGGCATTGTGGGTCTACCTACAGCGCATGGACTGCAGCGGTTCAAGAAGGCAGCTCACCCCCACCTTCTCAAGGTCAATAAATGCTGGTCCACAAGACCATAAGATATAGAAGCAAAAATAGGCTATTCAGCCCATCGAGTGTATGGCTGATATAGTTCAACCCCATTCTCCTGCCCCATAGCCCTGGATCCTATCACTGATCAAGAACCTATCTATCTCTGTCTTAAATCAACTCACTGACTTGGCCTCCACAGCCCTCTGTGGCAATGAGTTCCACGGATTAACCATCCACTGGCTAAAGAAATTCCACCTTATTTCATTCCTGAAGGGTCACCCCTCCACTCTGAGGCTGTGCTGTCAGGTCCCAGTCTCTCCTACTTAGTGGAAGCATCTTTGGCATGTCCCCTCTATCCGGGCCTCTCAGTATTCTGTAAGTTTCAATCAGATCCTCCTTATCCTCCATCGAGAGTCCCAGCCTCATCATGCAATCCTCACATGACAAGCCCTTCAGCTGTTGGAAATTGTCCTGAACAAGATCTCAGAACTTTTGCCCTTTTCCCCTTATGCTATCACTGTCCCAGTCTACACATGGATAGCTAAAGTCCCCCATTATAACTAATCTATACCACGTAATGGCATCTCTGTCATCCCCCTTCTTTTATAACATTTATTTATTCATTCGTGGGATATGGACTTTGCTTGCTGGCCCAGCATTTTACTGCCCATCCCTAATTTCTCAGAAAGAAGTTAAGAGTCCACCAAATTGCTATGGGTCTGGAGTCACATGTAGGCCAGACCAGGTAAGGATGGCAGATTCCTTCCCTAAAGAACCAATGAACTGGATGAGCTTAGACAGAAGCATAATAAGTTGCTGTTACTTTGATGAGCTGGGGAGGAGTCAGAATAAATTCTGCTCTTATAACTGCACATATCTTACGTTTTACAGCTGAACATGAAGAGGTTCAAAACCGGACTTTCACAAACTGGGTTAACGCACAACTGGCAAAGGTAAGAATTAAGGGATCACAGAAATTTCAGGTGCATTTCTACAGCAGATGTAACTAGCTTGGAACATTCCAAAGTCCCAGTGCGGTACTACTGCCTGGTGCAACACAGGAGATGCATTATCCAATTTCTACACAACAATGAGGTAATGAGAAGGTCACTTACAGTAATGATATTGGTTGATTGATAAATATTGGCCTGATAGCTATGGGGAACGTAACAACATACAAAATAGGTGCAGGAGTAGGCCATTCGGCCCTTCGACCTTGCACCGCTATTCAATATGATCATGGCTGATTATGTAATCTCAGTATCCCATTCCCGCCCTCTCCCCAAACCCCTTGATCCCTTTAGCCACAAGGGCCATGTCCAGCTTCCTCTTGAATGTATCTAATGAACTGGATCCATCAGCTTTCTGTGGGAGAGAATCCCACAGGTTCACAACTCTCTGAGTGAAGAAATTCTTCCTCATCTCAGTCCTGAATGGCTTACCCCTTTTTCTTAGATTATGACCACCTAGTTCTGGACTTGCCCAACATTGGGAACATTCTTCCCACATCTAGCCTGTCCAGTTCCATGAGGATTTTATATGTTCCTATGAAATCCCCCCCTTCTACTAAATTCCAATGAGTAAAAGCCCAGTTGATCCAGTCTTACTTCATATGTCAGTCCTGCCATCCCAGGAATCAGTCTGGTGAACCTTCACTGGACTCCCTCAATATCAAGAATGTCCTTCCTCAGACTAGGAGGCCAAAACTGCACACAATCCTCAAGGTGTGGCCTCACCAAGGGACTGTATAACTGCAGCAAGACATCCTCACTCCGATACTCAAATCCTCTCGCTATGAAGACCGGCATGCCATTAGCTTTCCTCACTACTGGCTGCATCTGCACGCCAACCTTCAGCAACTGTTCCACCATGATACCCAGGTCTCATTGCACCTCACCTTTTCCTAAACTGCCACCATTCAGATAATAATCTGCCTTCCTGTTTTTGTGACCAAAGTGGATAACCTCACATTTATCCACATTATATTGCATTTGCCCACTCAGCCAGTCTGTCCAAGTCACCCTGCAGCCTCTTAGCATCCTCCCCACAACATACACTGCCACCCAGCTTAGTGTCATCTGCAAATTTGGAAATATGGCATTCAGTTCCTTCGTCCAAATTGTTAATGTATATTGTGAACAGCTGGGGTCCCAGCACTGAACCCTGCAGCACTGCACTCGTCACTAGGACCCATTTATTCCAACTCTCTGCTTCCTGTCTGCCAACCAGTTCTCTATCCCTGTTAATACCTTGAGCTTTAATTTTCCTCACTAATCTCTTGTGTGGAACCTTGTCAAAAGCCTTTTGAAAGTCCAGATACACAACATCTTCTGATTCACCCTTGTCCATTCTACTGGTCACATCCTGAAAAAATTCCAGAAGATTTGTCGAGCATGATTTCCCTTTAGTGAATCCTTGCTGACTGGGACCGATTCTGTCACTGCTTTCTAAACGCTCAGTTATTACAACCTTAATAATTGACTCCAGTATTTTCCCCACCACTGATGCCAGGCAAACCCGCCTATAATTAACTGTTTTCTCTCTCCCTCCTTTTTTAAAGAGCTACCCTCCAGTCCATTGGAACTCTTCCAGAGTCTACAGAATGCTGGAAAATCATCACCAATGCATCTGCTATTTCTAGGGCCACGTCCTTAAGTACTCTGGGATGCAGAGCATCAGGCCCTGGGGACTTATCAGGTTTTAATCCCATCAATTTCCCCAATACCATTTCCTTACTAATAAGGATTTCCTTCAGTTCCTTCTTCATGCTTGACCCTCTGTCCCCTAGCATTTCCCGAAGCTTATTTGTGTCCTCCTTAGTGAAGACAGATCCAAAGTATTTGTTCAACTGGTCTGCCATCTCTTCGTTTTCCATTATGAATTCACCCGATTCTAACTGCTAAGGTCCTACATTTGTCTTCACCAGTCTTTTTCTCTTCACATATCTATAGAAGATTTTGCAACCAGTTTTTATGTTTTCTGCAAGCTTACTTTCATATTCTATTTTCCCTTTCTGAATTAAAGCCTTTGTCCTCCTGTGCTGAGTTCTAAATTTCTCCCAGTCCTCAGGTTTGCTGTTATTTCTGGCCAATTTATATTCCTCCTGTTTAGATTTAACACTGTTCCTGATTTCCCTTGTTAGCCATTGTTGAGCCACCTTCCCTGTTTTACTCTTATGCCAGACAGGGATGTACAATTGTTGAAGTTCGTCCATGTGTTCTTTAAATGTCTGCCATTGTCTACCCACCGTCAACCCCTTCAGTATCTTTGGCAATGCATGCCTCATACCATCGAAGTTAGCTTTCTTTAAGTTCAGGTCCCTAGTTTCAGATTTAATTGTGTCACTCTCCATCTTAATGAAGAATTCTACCGTATTATGGTCACTCTTCCCCAAAAGCTCTTGCACCATAATATTGCTGATTAACCTGCTCTCACTACACAATACCCAGTATAGGATGGCCCGCTTTCTAGTTGGTTCCTTGACATATTGGTCGAGGAAACCGTCCCTCATACATTCCAGGAAACCCTCCTCCATTGCATTGCTACCAGTTTGGTTAATCCGATTAATATGTAGATTGAAGTCACCCATGATAACAACATAAGAATTAGGAGCAGGAGCAAGCTATTCAGCCCTTTGAGCCTCCTTAAATTTGCCCAAAATCTCAGCATCCATCACACTCTGAGACGATGAATTCCACAGATTCATGATCCTTTGAGAGAGGTAATTTCTCCTCATCTCTGTTTTAAATCTGCCACCCCCTAAAACTATAACTTCTCATTCTATTCACCCACAAAATGAAACATCCTCTCTGTGCCTACTTTCTCCAATCAGCTTCAGCATCTTACGTACCAAAGTTAGATCCTTTCTCATTCTTTTAAACTCCACAGAGTATTGGCCTAAACTGCTCAGTCACTATTCTTTGACTTGGTGCCATGGGAACCATCTGAGGTGTTTAATATCTTACTTGACAATGCAGCTCCTTCCCCCGAGGGCTGCACTAAAAACATTTTAGATTGTATATTAATATGTTATAATAACAGGAGGTGATGGCTAGTGCTTTTATCGCTAGTAGGGGAGGTGATGGCCTAGTGGTATTGTCACTGGACTGTTAATCCAGAGACCCAGATAATGTTTTGGGGGCCTGAGTTCAAATCCCACCACGGCAGATGGTGGAATTTCAATTCAATAAAAAATATCTGGAATTAAGAATCTAATGATGACAGTGAATCCATTGTTGATTTTTGGAAAAACCCATCTGGTTCATTAATGTCCTTTAGGGAAGGAAACTGCCATCCTTACTTTGTCTGGCCTACATGTGACTCCAGACCCACAGCAAATGGGTTGACTCACAACTGCCCTCTGGGCAATTAGGGATGGGCGATAAATGTTGGCCTGGCCAGCAACACCAGAACATCCCACAAAGAAATAATAAAAAATACTCAAGGCTCTGGGGTTGGATTCAACTCCATCATACTTTGAGACAAGAGGCACTGAGTCGCTCAGTGAAGGGAGGAGTGAGAAATGAATCAGACTAACATCCTGCTTTTGCATTCCAACAGCACGAGACCCCATCTGCCATCCAGGACTTGTTCCAGGATCTTCGGGATGGACACAGGCTCTTGGATTTACTGGAGGTTCTCTCAGGACAGCAGATGGTGAGAAAGGAACTGAGGGATACAGTAACTGGTGGAGTTAATCAGCCTGTAGCCCTAGTATGATGAGCCAGGTCGCAACACAAAGGATATTCAGCTCAGTTGAACATAAGGCTGCCAACTCGGGTTGCATTCCTGGAGACTTGATCCAAGAACCTCTCCCATTGAAGCAGCTTCATTCCCCACCAATTGCTTCTTGTCAGTGGTCACATGTACAGTGATAGCTATCAGGAAAAGACTGAACAGGCTGGGGATCTTTTCTCTAGAAAGGAGAAGGCTGAGGGGTGACCTGATAGAGGTCTTCAAAATTATCAAGGGGTTTGGCACTTGCAAGGGAGACCAGAACTAGAGGCCATCAGTATAAGAGAGGCCCTCGTAAATCCAATCAGGCACACTCTTCAGTCAGAGAATTGTGAGAATGTGGAGCTCACTGTGAAGGGGAAGGAGATGTTTCCTGGACATACAAATGAAGATTTGGAAAAGGAGCAGGAGTAGACCATCTGGTCCCTCAAGCCTGTTCCATCATTAAGATCATGGCTGAGCTGATTGTAGCTTCAAATCTGCATTCCTCCTGATAACCTTTTACTCCATTGTTTATCAAGAATCTGTCCACCTCTACCTTAAAAATATTCAAGGACTGTTTCAGGAAGAGAGTTCCAAAGACTCACAACCCTCTGAGAGAAAAGAATCTCTTACATCCTCAAAATGCAAAATCTACACTCGTTGAGTTTAGTTTAATGTGTAAATGTGCACCTCAGTTTTAAAACAGTGACTCCTAGTTCTAGATTCTCTCACAAGAGGAAACACTCTCCCCACACCCACCTGGTCAAGACCCCTCAGGATCATATATGTTGTCTCTTATGTTTTTCATCTCCAGCTGAAACAAATGTTGCCTGTCCATCCTTCCCCCATGAGGCAACCCACACATTCCAGGTCTGAGTCCAGTACAAGGACTGTCAAGGATAAACATCAACAAGACCAGCTGAGCCAAATAGCCTGTGTTGCTACTACTATAAATGAGGAACACAACATCCAGAACTTATATGAATGTAACAAAAATTCTCAAGATGTTTCAAAGGGGCATTATAAGACACAATGTGATGCCAAACCACAGCTATTAGGTCAGATGGACACACAGAGCTATATTGAAGGAGTGCCCCAAAGAAGGATAGTGAGGTAGAAAGGTAGAGAGCTTGGAGCCCAGACAGGTGAAAGCACGGTTCCCAATGGTGGGATGATTAAAATCAGGATCGATATAGGGGAAGGATCAATGTGGGAAGGCAACGGCCTTGTGGTATTATCGCTGGACTGTTAATCCAGAGACTCAAATAATGTTCTGGGGACCTGGGTTTGAATCCCGCCATGGCAGATGGTGGAATTGGAATTCAATGAATATCGAATTGAGAATCTAATGATGACCATGAATCCATTTTCATTGTCAGGAAAAACCCATCTGGTTCACTAATGTCCTTTCGGGAAGGAAACTGCCATCCTTACCTGGTTTGGCCTGCATGTGACTCCAGACCCACAGCAATGTGGTTGACTCTCAACAGCCCTCTGGGCAACTAGGGATGGGCAATAAATGCTGCCTGGCCAGCGACACCCTCATCCCATTAATGAACAGAAAAAAGGGACAGAATCAGAAAAGTGCGCCTATCTGTTTTTGGGGATGTTAGAAATAATGCCCCCTTAATTCCTGCAGTCATCACAAAAGTTAAAGATTTTAGAAAGTACACCCAATACCCCAATTTACCTGACTTTCAGACCCAAGCTGATAGAAATCCTTGACCAGGTTTCTGTACCAAACAAGAATAATTATTTATTGCAAGTCACGCATACATACACATGCAGATGCATGGAGACACGCACACACATAAAAAGCTAGGAAAACTAGCATATGGGTGCAGGAAAGCTTGAAAGCAGCTCTATGTTCCCTATTCAGGATTTGCTGAGATAATGTTTATGGTTCTTATGCTCGTCAGAATGTACTTTTTATCTGTCTTTCTCCAGGAGCTTCCACTGATTTGCAAAAGACACAGTGGCTGGTTCACTTAGAAAGGTTTCTGATGTATTGTTAAAAGTCACAGCTTACAGCAACTACTGAAAAAAAGATAAACTGGTTTTCTTCAGGTTTAAGATAGCTTTTAACTGCAGAGAACAGAGACAGCTCCTCTGCTCGTGGAAATCAAATCACTGTTCCCTATCTCATTCAATCGCACGGTTATTGGCAGCAAAAGGCTTTGCCATCAATAACTGGTCACTAATCAGCATCTTGTTACCACCCAACTGCATCTGTATACAGCCCCTTGGATCCAGTTCGTCTGCAACCACTTCACTTACTGCTTCTTCAAACAGCTGTTTCCACAATGTCCGCTGTCAGTCTCTGGTCACTTGCTTTTCAAAATCTTTAAAAGAATGTTTTAAAACAGTTCTTCCTCATTTCAGTCTGCAAAAATAAAAAAAAGTGTTTCCAATTTGAAAACAAGGATGTGAACATTGCTTATATGTGATGATTGATGTAGGCCAATGAGTACAGAGGCAATGAGGGAATGGGACTCGATGCGACTTAAGGCATGGGGAGCAATGATTTGACTGGCTTCGAGTTTATGAGCGATAGAATGTGGGAGACCTGCCAGAAGTGTATTGGAATAGCCGAGTAGAGAGGTCAAGAGGGCATGAATGAAGGCCTGAGCCATGGATAGGCCAAGACACGGGTGAAGTCAGCTGATGTCACTGAGGTAGAAATGGGTGGTCTTCATGATGATAGCGGTATTGGGGCAGAAGCTCATCTCAGGACTAAATGCAACACAAAGGTTGTGAGCATTTTGGTTTAGTATCAGAATGTTGCCCAGGAGAGGGATGGAGTCATTAGTAAGGGAATAGATTTTGGAGCAGGGAGTGGAACTTGAGTTTCAGCCTTTCCAGTATTTAATTTGAGGGAATTTTTGCTGATCTGGTCCTAGATGTCAGATAAGCCATCTGATAATTTGAAGACAGCAGACGAATGAAGAGAGGCAGTGATGGATAGAGCTGGGTTGTCCTCAATGTACACGTGTAACTGAGAAATAGGAGCGGTCATAGTGAGGTAATGGTGCAGGAGTAGGAACAGAATCCTTCAAAGTGACTCTCCTTTTAAGATTAGACAGATAACAGTGCCATCAGGTGAGAGTAGTGTAAGCTTTTGGGAGTTTGTGCCCACAGTTACCTAATATAATCAGTGTAATATTCATAAGGAATTTTCAGATAGTTT
>NC_063339.1:2144303-2162306 GCF_021869965.1 Rhincodon typus
ACCACATTGGCAGATGTGCAGGTGAACATCTGCTTGATGTGGAAAGTCTTCTTGGGGCCTATCTCTGTTCCTAACTCAGATGGTCTTTACGGTTTCTGTGTGGGTGATGGCCATGTTGCTGATCCTGTGAGTAGGCCATTCTACCTTCCACACCAGGGTTTACCGACATGTTCCTTTATTTCATCTCTCTCACCTCCAATTTCACTCCTCTGGAATACTGTGCCCAGTCCTGGTCTTCAGTTGTTCATTAGCTGGCTGAGCCAGTTGTTCCCTGGTATGCAGACGTTTTATTGCCATTCTAGGCAACATCATCAGTACAACCTCTAATCATTCTGGTCTTCCTGTTACAAGATGGATATTATTAAGTTCTGAAGAAATGTGCCAGGATGTTGCCATCAATGGACGGTTTGAGTTATAAAGGGAGGCTCGGACCTTTTTCACTGGAGTGTATGAGTTTAAGAGGTGACCTCATAGAGGTTTATAAAATCATGAGGGCCTTAGATAAGGTAAATGACAGGTGTCTTTTTCCTAGGGTGGCAGACTTCAAGACTAAGGGGGTATTTTTTTAAGGTGAGGGGAGAAAGATTTATAAAAGACATGAGGGGCAATTATTTTACACAGAGTGGAATGAACTTCCAGAGGAAGTGGTGGATGCAGGTACAGTTACATGTTTAAAAGACATTTAGACAAATACATGAATAAGAAATGTTCTGGACAGATATGGGCCAAAGGCAGGCAGGTGGGATTATAGTCAGCATGGACTGAGTCTGAGTAGGGGATTCAGTGATGGTAATGCCATTGAATGTCAAGGGGCAGTGGTTAGATTGTCCCTTATTGGAGATTATCATTATCTAGCATTTGTGTGACTCACCGCTTTTCAGTTTAAGTCTGGATATTGTCCAGATCTTGTTGTATTTGAACATGTACTGAAGCAATCCATGACTGGTTGTGAATGGTATTGAACATTGTGTAGTCATCGGTTAACATCCCCACTTCTGACCTTATGATGGAGGGAAGGTCATTGATGAAGCAGCTGACAATGGTTGGGCCTGGAACACTATCTTGAGGAACTCCTGCAGAGATGTCCTGGAAGTGGGATGTCTGACCTCCAACAACCACAACCATCTTCCTATGTTTCAGGTATGACTCCAATTAGTGGAACATTTTCCCACTGATCCCAGCCTTGACGTCACACTGGGTCAAATGCAGCCTTGTCAAGGACTGTCACTCTCACTCCACCTCTGGAATAAGCAGTTGTGCAAGGTTAGGAGGAATGATGAATACATGACAGGAGGTGGGCTCTCTGGAACCTTACTCCCTCACCATCTCTGACTCCACCCCTTCACCCAGCCTCACCTCCTGTCAGGTATTCACCGTCCCTCGTAACCTTCCGCTCTCCGATGCTGAGCATTCTGTACTCAGCAAAGGTCTCAGTTTTATCCCTCTGCGACCCCACCTTAATGAATTTCAGGCATGACATGACATTGAGCTCTCCTTCTGTTGTCTTTGCCTCTGTGCCCATTTCTTCAGACAAGAGTCCTCTCCCTGTCCCACAGAACCCTTCGCCCAGTTCCAACACTCTCCCTCCACCTGGGCCTCTCCCTCTGGCCTTCCACCTGCACTCAGCCTATTCATTAAGAACTATCCACGTGACATTGGTTGCCTCAATTTCTCTGTCCCCCTCTGCACCCCCCCAACTCCCCCTGAACTGACTGCGCTCTGTGCACTCAAATCCAACCCTGATTTTGTTATTAAGACTGCCGATTAGAGTGGTACAGTTGTAGTATGGCGTACTGAACCTCTACATTGCAGAGGCTAAGCGCCAGCTCTCAGATACCTCCTCCTATCTCCCCCTGGACCATGACCCCACCATGGAACATCAGGCCATTGTATCAACTACAGTCACTAACCTCATTTCCTCTGGTGATTACCTCCCACCCCCACTGCCTCCAAGCTGATAGTATCTCAACACCACCCAGCTTGCTTCTACCCCCTTCCAAAGATCTACAAACAGGACTGCCCATGTGGACCCATTATTTCTGCCTGCTCCCACCCCACAGAACTCTTCCTCCCTGGACTCGGTCTTTTCTCCCCAGTCCAGTCCCTGCCCAAGTACATCCGTAATTCCTCTGATGCTTTATGCAAGTTTCAGAATTTCTAGTTTGCAAACTCCTCTTCACCATGGACGTGCAATCCCTCTACACACCCATTCCCCACCAGGATGGTCTCGGGGGTCTCTGCTTCTTCCTGGAACAAAGGTCTGAACCGTCCCCAACCACCATCAGCCTCCTCTGCCTGGCTGAGCTCGTCCGCACCCTAAACAACTCCTCTCATTTTCTTCAGGTCAGAGGGGTTGCCATGGGTACTCACGTGGGCCCCAGCTATGGCTGTTTCTTTATGGGGTATGTAGAACATTCTTTGTTCTACTCCTATTCTGGCCCCCACCCATAACTCTTTCTCTGGTATATTGATGATATCATCAGTGCTGCTTCCCTCTCTCGTCTGGAATTGGAAAGGTTTATTGATTTCACTTCCAATTTCCACCCTGCCCTCACTGTCACCTGGTCCATCACTGACTCCTACCTTCCCTTCTGCGACATCGGTTTCCATTTCTGGGTATAGACTGGCAACTAATATCCACGATAAAACCACTGACTCCCACAGTTACCTGAACTACACATCCTCGCTCTCTGCTTCCTTTAAAGACTCTATTCCATTCTCTCAGTTTGTCTGCCTCCGTCACATTTGTTCAGATGAGGCCAACTTTGACAAGGCATTCCCTGAAATGTCCACCTTCTTCCTCAACCGAGGATTCCCCAGCACCATTGTTGACAGGGCCCTCCACCAGGTCTGAACCATTTCCTGCAGTTCAGCCCTCACCCCCTCTCTTCCCTCCCATAACAGCGATAGGGTTCCCCTGATCTTCACCTACCATCCCACCAGCATCCACAGCCAGAAGATCATCAGACGCCATTTTTGGTCACCTCCAGCAAGATGCCACCACCAGACACACATTTCCCTTCCCCTCCTTTCCTTTCCCCCAGCTTCTGCAGGATCATTCCCTCCAGGTACCCTGGTTCACTCTTCCTTCACACCCAACACCCTCCCATAGCCCCATGGCACCTTCCCCTGCAATTGTCAAAAGTATAACACTTGCCCATTCACCTCCTCCCTCCTCAGTATCCAAGGGCCCAAAAATAACTTCCAGGTGAAGCAGCACTTTACTTGCACTTCACACAATCAGTCTACTGTTGCTGCTCACAACGTGGTCTCTTCCATGTTGGGGAAATGAAGCATAAACTGTGGGTAACTGCTTCGCAGAACACCTAGATTCTGCCTGCAAAAATGACCCTGAGCTCCCAGTTGCCTGCCACTTCAACACACCACCCTGTTCCCTAGCCTATATCTCTGTCTCAGGCTTGCTGCAGTGTTCCAGTGAAGCTCAGTAGAAGCTGGATGAACACCACCTCATTTTCCACTCGGGGACCCTGCAGCCTTCTATATTCAATATAGACTTCAATAACTTTAGGGCTTAAACTTTACTATGTGCTAGCCACCACCCCCACATACCAGGCCTTGTGATCACACAGTCTGCTATTACATACAACCCATTGTTCGCCACTAACAGTCTCGATTAACAGCTATTCACCTTCTGAGCCAAATCATTATCTGCTCCTTTATCTGTCCAACTGTTCTTCTCTCTCCTTGGGCTCTATCTCCACCTATCGTTTACTCCTTACCCCCTCCACTCACACGATCTTCTACATAAAAACTTCTACATCCTAGCTACCATCAGTTCTGAGGAAGGGTCACCAGACCCGAAGCGTTAACTATGACTTCTCTTCACAAATGTTGCCAGACCTGCTGAGCTTTTCCAGCAATTTCTGTGTTTGTTTAACACTTGGAGAATATTTGGGAAGCAGCTTAAAGGAATGGAAATAAAATGTCTTGGGACATTTTTACCATGTTAGATATGCTTATAAATACAAGTTGTTGACATTGTAGCAATATACAAAAATCAAATCTATGACTGTAAGTAAAAGTGACATTTTGCAGGAGTACCAGAAACTGAAGCATTCGTCTGTCATTCAACGCACTTTAAATTTAATCCGTCACCATGGTAGCCGACAGACAAAGCAGAATAATATACACGTACTGTATACACAAGACCATATTTTCTTTTCCCTTTAAGTTCATTGCCTATGGTATATTCCTTCTTAACAACTGCTATGATACAACCACATCAACAATATTATTCAAAAAATTTGTACATTTGTTACAGTAACAGAATTCTAAATAAACTCACAAAAGCTAGGTTTTTAAATCTGCTGTACAAAAAATTAAATTATACAAAGCAACAAAATATTGTAACAATCCTACTGCATGGTGCAGCTGTACCCACAGACAAGTGATGTTACAAGGAACTTAATTTTTAAGTGCAAGTTTCAAAAAGCAAGAACTATACACAAGTTTTGGGCATTTTGTCATGTTTCTAATTCTTACTGTCTATATTTTTAAAATTCTCTCTGTAGCAGGGAATGAGGAGGTGGTTTACAATCCTATCCTGTGATGTCTGTATATTCCTTTCTATATTATGCTTTTGCCCAATAATTTTTAAAAACAATACTCAAGATCACAAGTATAGGCAGTAAGATTGTTGCATCTATTCTTTCAAACACCAGCCCTCATTTTTTACAGCAGGTATAAAGAGCGAGGGAGACTGAGTACATTGAATACAATAATAATTTAGCCAGGGCCCCTCTGAGGTTGGAGGTGCAGGTCTACGTAGCAAGCTTTGCAGACCACGTGCTATTTTATGTACTGTTCCTTTTCAATTCAACATTGGCTGAAGAAAAGTGATAGCACCGACAAAAAAAATCAAATAATTATAGAAAAAAATCTTCCTCTCTCCCACTCAAAATGGTAAGGTTGAAAAACAGGAAGTGGTCTCTGCACTGTAGTTGTGAAGGAATATCCATCAGAGTATCCTGGCGGTAGCCCATTCATAACTAGGCTGCTATATTGTCTCCATTCAATGAAGTTCATCCAAATGTAAATAGCTAAGGGTGGGAGCAACATACCCGTAGCTTGCTGACATCTGTGGGTTATTAATGCAATGTGGTTTTACATTGAAATTAGAAGAATTTGAAATTAGGTTTTATCTTGTCAACGCCCTGAAATACCAGCATCATTTACACCAGTTCTTACAGGAAAGTCAAACCCCTCCCCAAAACTCTGCCAAGTTCACTTTCAGCTGCTTATATTGCAGGAATTTGCTCAGATTTGTTCTAGTGGAGGGGGGAATAAACTTTTAAATACATTTCCAGAATTATTGGATTTAATTGGTTGCATAGTCAGTTATGAATGAAGCCTTGGGATACAATAAATCAAAATGGCACAGTGTCTGTTTTCTTCGATAGTCTGGGGGAAGAAACATTTCCACAGCTGACTGAAGATAATTCTTGCAGAATATTGGGGATGCAATATTGCAGCAAAAGAACCAGCATGTTTTGCACTGAATAGGTATTGGACAGTCATATGTCCCTCCTCGCCAACCCCTTCCACCTCCAAATTAAACATATCCTTTTACAATGTTCTCAAAAGCTGAAACTATTTCTCATGCAAGAGGATGTTCAGGTAACCTGGAGCCAAGCTTCTATTGATAGCACAGCTGCACAAGCCAAGTGGCTTCTGATACTTATCCTTTCAATGCGCTGGAGCTGTCCTGTCACTGCACAACTGGGGCACAGAATATTAGGCTGACCCACTTGAAAGGAAATAAAAACCAGGAATGTACTACACCCCTTTGAATTAACCTAAGTTACTTGAGGCAAAGGTCTCTGCAAGAAATTGTCAAGTGTGCAAGAAATTGTCAAGTGTGTCCAAAAGCTGATTAAGCAATGCATATCGAGAGAATGTAGACTATGTTTAGTCATTAAGGGCTTGACAATGGGCTTGGTACCATGGAAAGTTGCTGGCTTTTGTAGTAAGTTCAGGGTTTCAGGGGGTTAGGTGGGCTTGTCAATTACAAGTTATCTCAGTCAGGATGAGAGAATGATTAGCGCCCTTGGTTCGGAGACGATGGAACTAGAAAGCTACAAGATTACTCTCAGCTGGTGGGTTTACAATCTGCAGTGTATCCAAACAACAATGGTTTCGATCCCATGACCTTGCCAAACTGAGATGAGCAGCAGAATCCTCGCTGAGGCAGTCACACTATTCAAGCTTCTGTTTTTCAAAAATATATCTTCATGCCATCTCTAAAATAAATCGGGGAATATTCTACGCAGCATCAGGTCAGTCAAATTATTTAAAGCTGCAGCTCACCTGATGGATACTGTCTATAGTATTTTTAACTCACGAAATAATGAGACCAAAATATACAGGCAGGAAAGTGTATTGCGCAGTGAATCCCGGTTGGTTCCCAGCATCAGGAGTTCAAAGCTTCATGAAGATTTCTGTCCTTTCCCGGGAAGCTGATATTTGCTTTGACAATTACTGGTCGCCAAGACGCCACTTCTGGGACTCTTCCTGACGGGCATCTGGCTGAATCTGGTTTCGCATCCCACCTAGGACATTGGAGGTGGCTTCCGTTGCAACGATTAGTGGCTTCACCACTGCTGGTGGGATTTGCCGCAAGACACCTCCTACTGCCCCAGTCATACCCCTCTGCTCATGCTCCCGCGCCGCAGTCTCGTAGATCAGGTGAGCTGTGTCCGTGAACCCCTGCACATAAAACACAAAATCACATCAAACCAAGAGATGGTTCTTGCTGAAATATTCCATGGTATTGACCCTGTCTAACCAGAGACCTTCATGGGATTGACAGCGTAAACTCCAGGCTAATGTTATGGGGACATGGGTTCAAATCCTACCATTACAGAACTTGGATTCAACAAGAAGCAAACTTAATAGCAGCCATATACTGCTGTTGACTGTTGTTCACAAAATAAAACCATCTGGCTCACTAATTAGGGAAGGTAATCTGCCATCCTTACCTGGTCTGGCCTACATGTGACTTCAGACCACAGCTCTGTGGTTGGCTCTTAATTGCCCAGAGAGCAGTTAGGGATGGGCAATAAATGCTCATAACCATACCCACATCCTGCAAATGTATAAAACAAGAAATGTGAAGAAGATAGGTCAGTGAGATTGAGGTATATGGGTGAGAGGGATTGAGGAAATATTGATAGGGACATGGAGAGAAGGTGGGTGGACGGGAGGGATGTCAGAGGGAGGAATTGAGGGATGTGGTGAATCGGTGCATCAGTGGGATTGAGGGTTGTGGTGAGTTGATGTGTCAGTGGGATTGAGGGATGTGTTGAGCTAGTGATTGTTCTCTGACAGGGCAGTTCAGCCTAACACACTTTTGAGATATGGCACTGAAGTAAAAAGAAAGGGATTTTCTGACTATAATATTATCCATTTTATTACAATGTGTGCAGCTATTGCTCTGGGTGATACCATGAGATCTTTTAGAGACTTTATGCAGATTACTGAATAATCCAGAAAACACCATCATTCACCTCTTTCACTACGTCATATGCCTTAGCGACTCCTTCCCGCAGATCGACAGGTTGATGGGCCAATCGGTGTTGAGAGATATGTTTGGTCCGCATCAAACTGTGTGTAGTTGGGCCTGGGGAAACCATGTCATAGGCTGTCTCTGCTGCTGCCTGCGAAAGTTTTAAAAAACACCAGTTTCAATCATCTCAGATAGCAAAAACTCCCCTCTGTGATCAAAAATGACCGTAACATCCCCCCTCCGGTGATCAAAAATACTGTAACACCACCCCTCCGGTGATCGAAAATGCCCTCAACCACATCTCTTGCATTTCCTGCACCTCTGCCCTGATGTCCCCTCCCCCCAATAAAAATAAAGACAGAATCCCCCTGGTCCTCACCTATCACCCCACTAACCTCCATATCCAACATACCATCTTCCACCACTTTCCACCACCTACAATCCAACCCCACAACCAAAGAGATATTTCCCTCCACCCCCCAACCATCTGCCTTTCGTAGGGACCGCTCTCTCTGTGACTCCCTCATCCGCTCCACACTCTCACTAACCCCTCCACCCCCAGCACCTTTTCCTGCAACTGCAGGAAGTGCTACACCTCCCCGATACCTCCCCCCTCACCTCCATTCAAGGCCCGGAGCCCGGTGCGCAGTGGTGTACCACAAGGATCACTGCTAGGTCCGTTATTGTTTGCCATATTCATAAAGGATATTAATGAGAATGTGGTGGGGATGATCATAGAACACAGTAGCAATTTATTGTCACCTCTTTTCAAAAAGAAAATACAGTGAAAAGTTTTATAACTTGCCATACCATCGTGCCTAAATTAATGATAGAAATCATAAATAAGAAGAAAAAGTAAAAGCTCATCAATTAATGGCTCCTGGGTTCAGGATACGTTAGAAAATCGGGCAAGAACTGCTACACAAGGCTGAGATGAGACTTCCACGATGGGACTAGACTAGCAAGTTTGCGAATGACACAAAGATTGGCCAGGTGGTTGACAGTGAGGAAGGTGTTAGGTTACAGTAGGATATAAATGGTTCGGTCAGATGGGCAAATCAGTGCAAGATAATTAAACCCTGACAAATGTGAGATGATGCACTTTGGAAGAAGGAATAAGACAAGAGAGTACTCAATGGATTGCAATACTCTAGGAAGCTCAGAAGAAGAATGAGTGTTTGTCCACAGATCCCTTCAGGTGGAAGGACAAGTTAACAGGGTAGAAAAGGAGGCATATTTGGACACTGACTTTTATCATGCATGGATTATAAGAATAGGGAGGTCATTTTGGAACTGTACTGAACTTTAGTTAGGCCATAGCTGGACTACTGTGTGCAGTTGTTGTCATGACACTATAGGAAGGACGTGATTGCAGTGGAGGGGCCACAGGGAAGATTCACCAGGATGCTGCCGGGGATGGAGCTTTTCAGCGATGAAGAGAGGCTGGATAGGCTTGAGTTGTTTTAATTGGTGCACAGAAGATTGAGGGGGAACCTGACAGAGGTGTATAAAGTTGAGGGGCATGGACAGGGTGAATAAAAAGTAGCCGTTTCCCTCAGTTGAAAGGTCAGTAACAAGGGGGCATAGTTTTAAAGTGAAAGGCAGGAGGTTTTGACAGGGTTTGGGGAAAAACTTTTTCACCCAGAGGGTGGTGGGAATTTGGAATGCACTGTCTGGGAGGATAGTTGAGGAGAGGAACCTTACAACCTTTAAAAAGTACTTGGATGAGTATTTGAAGTGTCGTAACATTCAAGGCCTAGTATGGGAAAGTAGGACTTGTGTACAGAATATATTTGGTGGTATAGACTTGATGAGCTGAAGGGCCTCTTCTATTTCTAAAACTACAGCGATTTTAATGGAATAAAACTCATCAAGATACTTCACAGAGCACTATAAAGCATTTGTTAGAAAGTATTCGTTTCTTTCGTCAACCTGTTAAGAGATAGCATTGCATGGCCAGGGAGAGCAAGTAGGACTTGAACCCAGGTCACTCAACCCAGAGGTGGGGACAAAGAATGTTCTTAAGTCATCCATTACGTAAAGGTTGGTTAAAGAAAGATTTTTAAGAAGTGTCCATTAGGGGAGAGACAAGTAGTGAGGGAGAGGGGTTGAGGGAGAGAATTCCTGAGCTTAGGCCCAAGATGTTGAAGGCATGGCCAACAATAACACATTAAATATAACTGGGAATACTTAACAGGCCAAAAATCATGGACGGCAATATCAGAATATCGTAGGACTGGAGAAGATTAAAGGGGTAGCAGGTTGGAGAGACTTAAAAACAAGGTTGCAAATTGAGAGTTTGCTTAAGCTGAAACTGATGCCGATCAGGGAGCACAGGGATACTGGGTCTGTAGAATTTGAGAGAAACTTGACACAGGCAGCAGAATCTTTGATGAGCTTGAATTTAAGAACAGCAGCATGTGGGAAAACAACCAGGAGTGTGTTGGAATGGTCATGTCTGGAGGTGACAATGGCATGGCTGAGGGTTTCAGCAACAGATGAGCTAATGCAGGGGCCAAGTAAAACAATGTTACAGAAATGGAAAGAGTTTGTCTTAGTGATGGCACAAGTATTTGCATGGATGCTCATCTGAAGGATAATATTGGAGGACACGTGTAAAGATTAGGCTTTTAAAATAATTTGAGTACTGTAGTTAAAGTAATTTTTTCATTAATTCATAGGTTGTGCATGTCACTGGCTGTGCCTGAACCCATCCCTGGATGCCCTCAAGAAGCTGGTGGTGAGCTCTCTTCTTGAACTGCCGCAGTCCAAGTGCTGTAGGTTGACTCACAATGCCTTTAGGGAGGGAATTCCAGGATTTTGACTCAATAACACTGAAGGAACGATGAAATATTTCCAAGTCAGGACAGTGAGTGGCTTGGAGAGGGATTTGCAGATGGTAGTGATCAATGTATCTGCTGCCCTTGGCCTTTTAGATGGAAGTGGTCACGGGTTTGGTGGAGGGAGTGGATGTTTGTGCCAATCAAGTGGGCTGGTTTGTCCTGGATTATGTCAATCGCATTGAGTGGTATTGGAGTTACACTCATCCAGGCAAATGGGGAGTATTCCATTCCACTCCTGACTTATGCCTTGTGGGCTATTGGCAAGCTGTGGGTAATCAGGTGAGTTACTCACTGCAGAACATTCACAATCATGATACTTCAGGAAAAAATGAAGCTAACGTTCATGAAGAGCAAAGATCACAAAGACAGTGAAAGATAAAATCACTGGTAACATAGCTGATTATTTACCAGGATATTAACCAGAAGCCTCCGTTGTTCTATGTTCAATGGCCATCAGGTAGTATAAAATACCAAACAAGGTAAATGTCAGCAAGGATTAGATACTGAAAACTTGTTTCTGAGACAGCAAAGGACAGGCAGAAGTTTTTGTTTACTTCGGGGTGTTGTAATGTGAATGCTCTGGGTCATTGATTGTTCATAATTGGGAGGTTCTGCACATCAGTTTCCAGATGCAGGGCTGTTTGCCCAGTTTGTACATAGTTTTAATGTGAATGTTTTGAGATAACAGCAGGTGTAGTTAGTTTTCAGACATATTATAAAGGTGCTTTGCTGTTACAAATGACAACAGAGTTATTTTAATAAGGCCATGTGTAGGTGTTGGCATGTGATTGATTTCAAAGCTCATGGAGGGAAATTCGCAGCACTACAAGAATGATGTCATACTGAAAAACAAAACCTCACTGGTCTGGCACTTTGTCTGCTCTCAGTTTGTATTTCACAGAAACTGGTGGCTAAAGCATTAGGCCAGTCCCATCTGATTGTTGATTGTTGGGGGAAAAACCCATCTGGTTCACTAATATCCTTTAGAGAAGGAAACTTCCATTCTGGTCTGGCCTACATGTGACTCCAGACCCATAGTAATGTGGTTGACACTTAACTGCCCTCTGGGCAATTAGGGATGGGCAATAAATGCTGGGCTAGCCAGTGATGCCCACATCCTGTGAATGAATAAAAGAGTTCCACAGACTCTCAACCCTCAGGGAAACAATTTCTTCATGTCCAATTTAAATGCCCCATATGTTTAAATTATTGTCCCTAGTTCTAGTCTCTCCCACAATGGGAAATATCCTTTTACCATCCGCCCTGTCAAAATCCCTTCAGGATCTTCAATGTTTCATTAAAATCCATCTCCTATTCAGTAAATAAAGGCTCAACTGGTCCAAACACTCCTCATAAACTCCCTCATCGCATGAGTCAGTATTATGAACGTGTTATCAAGTCTGTAATTCTGTACGCTACAATAACTAAATTGTCATGCTTAATTAACTGTCTAAAATTATGCAAGATAATTATGAACCTCAAGCTAAACAAGGACGCTTTGAGAACTGACAAGCAAGGTCCAGTGTTAAACAAATCAAAATGTCTCACTTCTGTGGAAAGAAGTGCCATCAGAGACAGAATCTCTTACTCTACTGGCTTTACTCAATACATAGAACATAGAACAGTACAGGCCCTTCGGCCCTCGATGTTGCGCCGACCTGTGAAACCAATTTGAAGCCCATCTAACCTAAACTAATCCATTATCATCCATATGTTTATCCAATGACCATTTAAATGCCCTTAAAGCTGGCGAGTCTACTATTTTTGCAGGCAGGGCATTCCACGCCCTTACTACTCTCTGAGTAAAGAACCTACCTCTGACATCTGTCCTATATCTATCACCCCTCAATTTAAAGCTATGTCCCCTCGTGCTAGCCATCACCATACGAGGAAAAAGGCTCCCACTGTCCATCCTATCTAATCCTCTGATCATCTTGTATGTCTCTATTAAGTCACCTCTTAACCTTCTTCTCTCTAACGAAAACAGCCTCAAGTCCCTCAGCCTTTCCTCATAAGACCTTCCCTCCATACCAGGCAACATCCTGGTAAATCTCCTCTGCACCCTTTCCAATGCTTCCACGTCCTTCCTATAATGCGGTGACCGGAACTGTACGCAATACTCCAAGTGCGGCCGCACCAGAGTTTTGTACGGCTGCAACATGACCTCATGGCTCCGAAACTCAATCCCTCTACCAATAAAATCTAACACACCATACGCCTTCTTAACAACGCTATCAACCTGGGTGGCAACTTTCAGGGATCTATGCACATGGACACCGAGATCTCTCTGCTCATCCACACTACCAAGAATCTTACCATTAGCCCAGTACTCTGTATTCCTGTTACTCCTTCCAAAGTGAATCACCTCACACTTTTCCGCATTAAACTCCATTTGCCACCTCTCAGCCCAGCTCTGCAGCTTATCTATGTCCCTCTGTAACCTGCAACATCCTTCCGCACTATCCACAACTCCACCGACTTTGGTGTCATCCGCAAATTTACTAACCCATCCTTCTACGCCCTCATCCAGGTCATTTATAAAAATGACAAAGCAGTGGCCCCAAAACAGATCCTTGAGGTACACCACTAGTAACTGAACTCCAGGATGAACATTTCCCATCAACCACCACCCTCTGTCTTCTTACAGCTAGCCAATTTCTGATCCAAACTGCTAAGTCACCCTCAATCCCATGCCTTCGTATTTTCTGCAACAGTCTACTGTGGGGAACCTTACCAAACGCTTTACTGAAATCCATATACACCACATCAACCGCTTTACCCTCATCCACCTGTTTGGTCACCTTCTCAAAGAACTCAATAAGGTTTGTGAGGCACGATCTACCCTTCACAAAACCGTGTTGACTATCCCTAATCAAATTATTCCTTTCTAGATGATTATAAATCCTATCTCTTATAATCCTTTCCAACACTTTACCCACAACCGAAGTAAGGCTCACTGGTCTATAATTACCAGGGTTGTCTCTACTCCCCTTCTTGAACAAGGGGACAACATTTGCTAGTCTCCAGTCTTCTGGCACTATTGCTGAAGACAATGACGACATAAAGATCAAAGCCAAAGGCTCTGCAATCTCCTCTCTAGCTTCCCAGAGAATCCTAGGATAAATCCCATCCGGCCCAGGGGACCTATCTATTTTCACACCTTCCAGAATTGCTAACACCGCCTCCTTATGAACCTCAATCCCGTCTTGTCTAATAGCCTGTATCTCAGTATTCTCCTCGACAACATTGTTGACAACGGGTGTAAAATATTTAAAAAATACCCATTTAATAACTGGACATTTGAATAAATATAAAATCAATAAAGGATTCCACTGATAGTACAGGGGCCTACAGTAGCAATACTGAAAACCTGGCTTAAAATTCATAAAAGTTTTAATTCAGTACAAAAATTTGAGGAAATGAAAAGCTGAAGTCAAAGTGACTATAAAGTTGTCAGACTGTTATAATAACTCAACCAGTTCCTTTATAAAGGAGGAAATCTCGGCTGCAATCTGGAAGAACACCACCTAATTTTCTGCTTAGGCATTTTACAGCCTTCAGGATTCAACATCAAGTTCACCAATTTCAGGCCATGAACACTGTCCTCCATTTTGATTAATCCACCCCCAACACTCATGTCTTGTTTTGCTGTTGGCTGGGCTGGCCTATTTTCTCTTAGTCACACCTCTCATTAACACAGCTTACATCTCAATCGCTCATTTACCACCATTAGCCCTACACCTTTTGCTCTGGGCTCATTCACAATCTGTTCCACTTGCTCCTCCTTGCCCTTGGTGAATAACATAAAAAACATCACTTTAATGCCCCTTCAGTACTGAAGAAAAGTCAGAGGACTCAAAACGTCAATTCCATTTCTCCCTCCACAGATGCTGTCCAACTTGCTGAGATGTTCCAGCATTCTGTGTTTTATTTCAAACTACCCTGTTTAATCAATCTGGCCTATGTATTACTCCAAACTGACACTAGTTGCTCTCTGATCTGTGTCTAGCAAGACACTCATTTTAAGGCAGCTGCGAATGTGTAATAATCTCCATTTTTGTCAGTGATGCCCTTGTTGAAGAATGAATGAAGGAAGGAAGAAAAATTACACAATTCACTCCTTCACCAAGTAGATGATCCACAAGATAGAATACCAGTGCAAACTGGACAGACTGATGACAAATGATGGCCACTTCCACAGACACTCTCCTGTTGGAAGAAATCCACATTACCTGTATGGTCTGTACGAGGCGATTTGTCAGCTCTAAGGCAGCCATAGCAGTGGAGGTTCCGAATGAGGCTGCTCCTCGTTGGAGGCCTCTCACGATGCGTCCATCCCGACGATACTGCTCTATGGGCAGCCAGACCAGGTCCTTCAGTCCCTGAACTAAGCAAAAAAAGGAAACGTCACCTGGTTGAATATTCTGTAACCATTTCCCATTTACTGCAGAGTTTAAAATTTCCTTCCTGCTCCACAGACATAAAATATTAATCCAAATTCCCTCTCCATCCATTGTATTTTTTAAAAATTCATTCATGGGATAATAACATCACTGGCTAGACCAGCATTTATTGCCCATCCCATATGGTAGTTAAGAGTCAACCACATTGCTGTGGGTCTGGAGTCACATGTAGACCAGACCAGGTAAGGATGGCAGTTTCCTTCCTTAAAAGGGCATTAATGAACCAGATGGGTTTTTCCTGACAATCAACAATGGATTCATGGTCATCATTAGATTCTTAATGCAAGATTGTTATTTTTTAATTAATTCAAATCCATCATCTCCCATGGCGAGATTCGAACCCAGGTCCCCAGAACAATACCTGGGTTTCTGGTTTAACAGTCCAGTGATAACACCACCAGGCTATCGCCTCACTGTATGATTAGCTGTCAATCGTACAGCTTCGAACAGATCATAAAAAGTAATGGAGATTATGTAATTGCCTTGCAAATTTATATTGCTTCATGTGATGGGTCATCTTCTCTAACTGAATACCATTTCCCTGTTTTCTTGGCCCAAAGAATGCAATGGTGTGTGTTAACGTAGCAGCTTGCTCTAGATGACTTTTTTTTTCTTTATTCATTGACAGGATGACAGCATCACTGGCTAGGCAGCATTTACTGCCCATCTTGAATTGACCAGAGGGCAGCAGTTAAGAGTCAACCACATTGCTCTGGGTCTGGAGTCACATGTAGGCCAGACCAGGTAAGGATGGCAGTTCCCTTCCCTAAAAGACATTAGTGAACCAGGTGGGTTTTTCCAACAATCGATTATGGATTCATGGTCATCATTAGATTCTTAATTCCAGATATTTTATTGAATTCAAATTCCACCATCTGCCGTGGCTGGATTCGAACCCAGGTCCCCAGAACATTATCTGGGTCTCTGGGTTAACAGTCCAGCGATAATACCACTAGGCCATCGCCTCTCCTTTGTCATGCCTCACAAGTGCTATTGGAGCTGCACCCATCTTGTCGAGGGGAGAGCAATGCATACAACCTGTATGCTCCTCAGAAGCTTGCACAGCTGTTAAGAAAATGAGAGGAAACACTGGTGGTGAGTATTCCACCACACTCCTGCCTTGTGCGTTGTAGATGGTGGACATGAGGTGATTACCTGCCACAGAATTCCCAGCCTCTGACCTGCTCTCATAGCCCACAGTACTGATATGGTTATTCCTGTACAATTTCTGGTGAATAGTAACACTTAGGCTACTGATATTGTGGGATTAGTTTGGAGTTTGAATCTATTTATTACTCTAATGTTAGGGCTTGCCTCAGCGTCATGGGGTGTAAATTAAAAACAGACAACATTGACCACCTCAGGAGATAGTCAGCTCCCTGGGATAAGGAACCATGATTCCCTGTCCTACATTATGAGCAGTTCAGCATCATTTGTATTGCCAACACTCACCTAATTGCACCAAGGAATGCATGGGTCCCACACCGCCGAGAATACCAGGCAGCTGATTTTTCCTGATGTCAGTCAGCCACTCGTTCAGTGCATAGGAGATGAGCTTGTCCACTCCCAGCAATCTGCAGAACAAACCACACAGGTTCAATGACCTTGACCCTACCTTGACTCAGTCTTCTCCCCGCTGGTCCAATCCCTACCCACATACATCCATGATTCATCTGACGCCTGACGCCGGTTTCAAAGCTTCCAGTTTACCGGCTCCAGCCACCTCCTCTTTACCATGGATGTGCAATCCCTTTACACATCCATTCCCCACCAGGAGGGTCTTAGGGCTCTCCGCTTCTTCCTGGAGCAAAGACCTGAACCATCTCCACCCACCACCACCCTCCTCCACTTGGTTGAGCTTGTCCTCATCCTCGACAACTTCTCTTTCAACTCCTCTCATTTTCTTCAGGTAAGAAGGGTTGCCATGGGCACCCGCATGGGCCCCAGTTATGTCGTCTCTTCGTGAGGTACGTGGAACATTTCTTGTTCCGGTCGTTTTCCGGCCCCCACCCACAACTCTTTCTCCGATACATCGATGATATCATCGATGCTGCTTCCCTCTCTCGTCTGGAAATGGAAAACTTTATCAATTTTGCCTCCAATTTCCACCCTGCCCTCACTTTCACCTGGTCTATCTCTGACTCTTCCCTTCCCTTCCTCGACATTTCTGTTTCCATTTCTGGGGATAGATTGGCCACTAATATCCATTACAAACCCACTGACTCCCACAGCTACCTGGACTATACATCTTCACACCTCACTTCCTGTAAAGACTCCATCCCATTCTGTCAGTTCCTCCATCTCCATCGTATATGTTCAGATGAGGCCAACTTCGACAAGGGAGCCTCTGAAATATCCACCTTCCTCATCAACCGAGGATTCCCCAGCTCTGTTGTCGACAGGGCCCTCAACCAGGTCTGACCCATCTCCCGCTCTTCCGCCGTCACACCAGGCCAGGTGTTAGATTTGGAGGTAGGTGAGCACTTTGGTGATAGTGACCACAATTCGGTTACGTTTACTTTAGCGATGGAAAGGGATCGGTATATACCGCAGGGCAAGAGTTATAGCTGGGGGAAAGGCAATTATGAGGCGATGAGGCAAGATTTCGGATGCATAGGATGGAGAAGGAAACTGCAGGGGCTGGGCACAATTGAAATGTGGAGCTTGTTCAAGGAACACCTACTGCGTGTCCTTGAGAAGTATGTACCTGTCAGGCAGGGAGGAAGTGGTCGAGCGAGGGAACCGTGGTTTACTAAAGAAGTTGAATCTCTTGTCAAGAGGAAGAAGGAGGCTTACGGAGAGATGAGGCGTGAAGGCTCAGTTAGGGCGCTTGAGAGTTACAAGTTAGCCAGGAAGGACCTAAAGAGAGAGCTAAGAAGAGCCAGGAGGGGACATGAGAAGTCTTTAGCAGGTAGGATCAAGGAAAACCCTAAAGCTTTCTATAGGTAAGTCAGGAATAAAAGAATGACTAGAGTAAGATTGGGGCCGGTCAAGGACAGTAGTGGGAAGTTGTGTGTGGAGTCCGAAGAGATAGGAGAGGTGCTAAATGAATATTTTTCGTCACTATTCACACAGGAAAAAGACAATGTTGTCGAGGAGAATACTGAGATACAGTCTATTAGACTAGACGGGATTGAGGTTCATAAGGAGGCGGTGTTAGCAATTCTGGAAG
>NC_063339.1:2162806-2171740 GCF_021869965.1 Rhincodon typus
CAGCGCTGAGGGAGCGCCGCACTGTCGGAGGGTCAGTGCTGAGGGAGTGCCGCACTGTCGGAGGGTCAGTGCTGAGGGAGCGCCACACTGTCGGAGGGTCAGTGCTGTAGGTGCGCTGCACTGTCGGAGGGTCAGTTCTGAGGCAGTACCGCACTGTCAGAGGGCTCTGATGCCTCTTCAGCGGAGTCTGTTCCAGGTCCTACCTGCTTGCCGTACCTTGTGGGAACATCGCTGTGCAAGGTGTGTTTCAGCGACGCATGTAGAGTCGAAGATGCTGCCTGGAGAAGGAGATGCAGAACCTCCTTATATTTGGTCAAAAACAAAAATGGCTGGAGAAACGCAGCAGGTCTGGCAGCATCTTGTGCAGGGTAACAGGATTCAAAACATTAACTCTGCTTTCTCTCCACAGATGCTGCCAGACCTACTGCGTTTCTTCAGCAGTTTCTGCTGTTGTTTCTGATTTCCAGCATCCACATTCCTTGATTTTTATCCTTGTTCTTATTGTCTGTTTCTTGGTTGATGAAATGAAATGTTTCGAACATTGCCTGTTTCAAATGAGGCTGTGAATATTGTAACATGATTTTCTTTTCATAAGTTCACAAATAATCTACCGAATCAGACAATTATTTTCTAAATATCTAGAAATCACATCATTTGTCTTAAATTTTCCCTCGTTACTGACATCAGGCTAACAGGGCTGTCGGTCCCTGATTACTCTCTCCCCACTTTCTTTAAGCGGTGAGATTGCGAAGGTGGGTTTTGGTGGCCTTATCTAAGGAAGGAGATCCTTGCAAGAGGGAGTGCTGTGGAGCTACTGTCCTGGTAAGAAAGGAGGTGGAGACTGGGCATTTATTCTCTCGAGTTTGGAAGAATGAGACATGATCCTTTAACAACTTCGAAAATTCTCAAAGGGCTAAACAAATGGATACAGAAAGGATGTTGTGCCTGGTAGAGGGGTTTCTAGAACCTGGAAGAAGCAGTGGTATAGCAATAATGTCACTGGCCTAGTAGTTCTGAAACTCTCAATGGCCAGTGGTGAAATTTGAATTCAGTAAAAATCTAGAATGAAAAACTAGCCTCATGCAACCATGTAACCTCTGTCGATGGTTGTATAAAGCCTTCTGGTTCACTCATGTCCATTTAGGGAGGAAATCTACCATTGTCACCTGGACTGGGCAATTAGGAACAGGAACGAAATGCTGAAGAAAACAACGGGGCACATCCTCAGGATAAGGGGCACACCATTGAGGGCTAAGAGCAGGAAAAATTTCACTCCGAGATTGGTGAAACTGCAGAATTCTTGATCGCAGAGACTATAAAGGCTCAGTAAATTCAAAACAGGGATTGATAGATTCCAAGGGATATGGGGATGGTGCAGGAAAATTAATATTGAAATTGAAGATCAGCTGTGATCTAGTCAAAACAGCAGAACACGCTCAGGGTACTGAAAAGCTCATTCCTCCTCCTGTTCCCTGTACAAATCTCACTTTAGTTTCTTTCCTGTACCTCCTCTAAAAAAAACCCTTTTTTAGAACATTGGCGTTCCACTGATCAAGAACACACTTTACACTTGTCTCTGATAAATTTCATCAAAGTCACGTGTCTGTTTTTATCTTTGCTGTTTGCTTGTTGCCAATGTTGTAAGTCATATCAAATCCTGCTCCCTCATCCCCACTCTGCTCACTGCCTGATACTTATTCCTGGTCAGGCAATTCCCTGATTTTAAAATCCTCACCTTTATCTAATTATGTCCTGTGAAATTCCTTGGCATGTTGCATGTGGAAGGTGCCTTATGAAGAGATAGCAAGAACTGCAGATGCTGGAGTCAGAGATAACACAGTGTGGAGCTGGAGGAACACAGCAGGCCAGGCAGCACCAGAGGAACAGGAAAGCTGACGTTTTGGGTCGGCACCCTTCTTCATTTCTGAGGAAGGGTCCTGATCCGAAATGTCAACTTTCCTGCTCCTCTGATGCTGCCTGGCGTGCTGTGTTCCTCCAGCTCCACACTGTGCTATCAGGTGCCTTATGAATGTAGGTTGTTTCTGTAAAAGGTAAAATTTGTCAATAAGTCTCTCCTCCCCTGCAATTTATCATCGGCAGGAATTTTTTTAAAAGTTGGGATCGTTTGTGTTCTTGGACAGGTACCCAGAGAAATTGAGAGAACATGTGACAAGCTGCCAGAAACTCGCAGAATACCTTGACAGCCTGGAGACAACCCTCAAAGCTTCTGCAGGCCAGATCCCAACTTCCTATAAAGCAGCCATTGAGCAAGGGGAAAAGCAGATGGTAATCAGCATGCTGCATAGTGTCACACATCAGCCAAGGGTATGGGTGGAGGTGTAGGATGAGTGTGGATTTGTATCTGTGTTTGTAACTATGTCTGTGCCTGTATCTCTATCTCTTCCTGTATCTGTACCTCTCTCTTTGCATTGCTACTTCTCTCCATGTCTATACTTCCCTGCACCTGCATCTGTATGTCTTTGTGTCTTGTCTGTGTGTGTCCTGTGTCTGTCTCTTCCTGTGACTGTATCTGTCTCTCTGTGTCTGTGATGGTGTCTGTACCTCTGTGTGTGTGCGCATGAGTGTGTGTATGTTTGAGTGTGTGTGTATCACTGCAGTAAAAATACCAAAAGCCTGAAGAAAGCTAGTTTTTTTCTCTCACTGGCTGCTTAAACACACAGACAGACACACATATACACACGCCTTTGATCAGTAACCAAAAAGAGCCTGTAGTTAGTGTCCCAATTGCATTGTGCCCCTTGCGAAGAAGTAAATGATCCTGGATGAGGTTGATTGAAGAACAGAAAGTCCTGGCAAGCTAAAGGATCTGTGAATGCTGTGGACTGGTGCTATTGAATTGCAGCTTCCAATTTTTTCCCCTACTCTCATACAGCCAAAGTTGTTTTGTTTGCTCTGTGTGTGTGTGTGTGTGTGTGAATGTGTGTGTGTGTGTGTGAATGTGTGTGTGTGTGTGTGTGCATGTGTGTGTGTGTGTGCATGTGTGTGTGTGCGCGCATGTGTGTGTGTGCATGCGCATGTGTGTGTGTGTTTGTGTGTGTGTCTTTGTGTGTGAGAGTGTTGTCTGTGTGCGTGTGCATGTGTGTGTGCGCGTGTGTTTGTGTGTGTGTGTGTGTGCGCGTGCGCGTGTGTGTGCGTGTGTGTCTGTCTGTCTGTGTCTGTGTGAGTGTGTGTCTTTGTGTGTGTGTCTGTGTGTGCGTGTGTGTACATGTGTGTATGTGTGTGTGTTAGAGTATGTGTCGGGGTTTTAAAAGGGGTCTAGAGTTTTAATGAGTAGAATCATATGTTGACAGTTGCAGCTGTTTACCTGTGATTGGAATGTACTTGTTTGTAAAAAATGGTTCTTGTTAGGTACAAGAATCTGGTTAGTGTTTTATGGTTAACTTGAACCCAGCACACAGGTAAATCTCAGTCTTTGTGTGCTCTGATACACTCAGTACTTTGTGGTGAGCCCAGAAGTAGTGAGGCTCGCAAATCAAAACACTTTCCCAAGAGCTTGAGGGCTTGTGGCCAAATTATTTAGATAACGAGGATTTGGGTGTGATATTAGCAAGTGTTAAAGAAAAAGCAAACACCAGGTTCGATATTGCAAATAAGAAATGGCACTGGAAATTGCAAAGGAGCTTCAGCAACTGGCAGAGATTTCCCTGACAGTCTTAAATCAACTTCCAAAAACCGGGTTGGGTGAATTGGTGTTTACACTGGGTTGTAGCTTTGCCTGCTAAAGCTGAGAAGGCTGATGTCATTGCAGCATTTAGGTTCAGTATGAAGGGACCAAGTAGGAAGGGACCAGGGACCTGTAAGGGGAGATCTTATAGAAACATATAAGATTATGAAGGGAATAGATAAGGTGGAGGCAGGGAGGTGAAACTAGGACTAGAGGGCATCGCCTCAAAATAAAGGGAAGCAGATGTAGGACTAAGGTCAGGAGGAACTTCTTCACCCAAAGGGTTGTGAATCTGTGGAATTCCCTGCCCAGTGAAGTGGTTGAAGCTACCTCACTGAATGTTTTTAAGGCAAGGCTAGATAAATTTTTGAACAGTAAAGGAATTAAGGGTTATAGTGAGTGGGCGGGTAAGTGGAGCTGAGTTTTAAAAAGATCAGCCATGATCTTATTAAATGGCGGGGCAGGCTCGAGGGGCCGGATGGCCTACTCCTGCTCCTAGTTCTTATGTTCTTATGTTCTCCAGGGAGTGAAACGTCAGAGTCAGGAGATATTCAGTTATTAGTTGGAGCAGTTTGAGCATGAAGGAAAGATGAAAAAGATGGAGATGGAATACCAAAGGGAAATAAGAATAAGACAAAGAAAGGGAGATGGGATTAAACATCAGGAAATGGAAATGAGGGGCTTGAAAATCAGCGCACGTTGCCAAGTGAGTCACCATATTTTCCCCATAGGACAATCTCAGCAGCCAGCCTGGTGATCCTTCACTGCACCCAATGTCAGCTGGGCTTGTCCTTCCTTAGGTAAGGAGTACAAAACTGTACATCTACCAAATGTCAGATCACCAATACTCTGCCTGGGGATAGTGTGCTCTAATGTGCCCAAGTCTTTGTAATAAGCCTACTGCACTGTTTAATTTCCTATTGCTTGCCTTAAAAGATACCTCGATATTAACTTTCTGTAATGCATATATAAGGGCATCCAGGGGTGATATACGTTCAGGAATGTGGAATATAGAAGCAGATTGGGCAGTGACAAAAAACTGAAAAGGCACGGAATCACTTGTGGGAGTGAGGTACAGGCCCCCTGACAGTAACCACCCAGTATGATGGTATATACAGGGAGAAATAATAGGAGCCTGACAGAGAGGCAAGGTGATAATTGTGGGGGGCTTTAATCTACAAATAGACTGGAAAACTCAGATGGCCAAATGTAGCTGAGGTGAGGAGTTCATGGAATGTTTTCATGGTAATTTCTTAGAATAGAACATTCTAGAACCAACCAGGCTATACTAGATTTAGTATTGTACAACAAAATAGGATTAATTATTGACCTCATAATAAAGGCGCTGCTAGGTAATGGTGGTCATTATGTGCCTGATATTCGCATCCTGTTTGAGGGAAGAAAGAGTGGGTCCAAGATTAATATTTTAAATTTAAAAATAAGGGGAATTATAAGAACATGAAAATAAAATGAACTGGCCAATCAGGTCAAGAGTTAGCTGTTGATGACACAAGTTGAGATGGGGTTATAAGGACCCTAGAAAGGGATGTAGATAGGTTAATATTCATCACCTTCCTTTAAGGAAGGATGTAAGTGTGTTGGAAACAGTTCAGAGAAGGTTTACCAGACTAACACCGGGAATGGGCAGGTTGCCTTATGAAGAAAGGTTGACCAGGCTGGGCCTGTATCTGCTGGAGTTTAGAAGAGTAAGATGTGACTTGATTCAAACACACAAGATTGTGAGGGATCATGGCTGGGTTGATGTGGAGAAGATGCTTCCTGTTATGTGAGAGTCTAGCGTTAATGGTTAGCATTGCTGCTTCACAACGCTAGGGACCTGGGTTCAATTCCAGCCTGGGGGTGTGTGTCTACGTGGAGTTTGGACATTCTTCATGTGTTGGCGTGGATCTCCTCTCGGGTCCCACAGTCCAAAAATGTGCAGCGTGTGTGGATTGGCCACGCTAAATTGCCGGTAGTGTCCAGGGATGCACACACTAGGTAGATTAACCATGGGAAATGCAGGGTTGCAGGGATAGGGTGAGGGGTGGGTTTGGGTGGGATTCCATTCGGAGGGTCAGTGCAGACTTGATGGGCTGAGTGGCCTCTTTCCACACTGTAGGGATTTGATGATTGTAGGGGTTTGAAAACGAGGGATTGTCCATTTAAAACAGAAATGGGATGAAATTTTCATCATGGATGGTTGTGAATCTTTAGAACTCTCTTCCTTAAAAGATGGTGGAAGCAGAGTCTTTGAAGTTTAGAAGACAAAGAAAGATAGATTGTTGATCAGCAAGGGGCTGAAATGTTCTTGGTTTTATAACTCACTGGGGCAATGTGTCGGAAGTCGAGCCTCACTTTTCCTGGAGTCTTCAATCAGAACAAAAGTCAAAGATTTTTAGAAACGTAACAAAAGTTACAGAATTAAGGTTTTAGCAAAAATCTGTAGCTCGGGTTGTGGGTGAGGTTGTTGACTTGCTCGCCGAGCTGGCTTGTTCTCGTTCAGACGTTTTGTCACCATGCTAGGTAACATCAGTGAGGCCTCTGATGAAGTGATGTTGTTCTATAAAAGTTACAGATTTTTAGAAAGTATGCAATGTTTCAATTGACTTGAGTTTCAGATCCAAGTTGATAGAAAGCACAGACGAGGTTTCTGTACTGAAGGAGAATCATTATTTATTACACATAATTACATCTTAGGTGCAGGTAAACTGTTAAAAACCATTGTTTTCCAACAGACACTCACTCACACACAAACTAACACACACACACACACGCGCACACACAGGCACTCAGACACACACACAGATACACACACACAGACACTCAGAGACACACACTGCCTCGCTCACACGAACATGCATACACACTCACATACTCTCTCTCTCTCTCACACACACACGCACACACACTCTCACACACTCAATCTCACACACACACGTACTCACACACTCACATACACACTCACACAGACACACACACATACACACTCACACACAGACTCTCTCAAACATACACATACACACAGACAGACACACACACAGACACTCACACACTCACACACTGATACACTCACACACACACACTGATACACTCACACACTCACATACACTGATACACTGACACACACACACAAACTGACATACTGACACATACTCACACATAGACACACACACACACACAGATGCACACACAGACACACACACAGACACACACACTCACAGACACACACAGGCGAACAGACAGGGTTAACTAGGCTAGGACGGGAAAGACTGGAATGGCAAGTCAGTTTTTAATTCCAGGTTGTGTTGAGATGATCTTTGTGACTCTTCTGTGAGCTAACATGTTGCTTCAATCAGCTTTCTCCAGACGCTTTAAGACCATTAGACAGAAAAAATGAGTAGCCTGTTTGGTCCCTCTCACCTACATTACTATTCACTGGCTGTTGAGAGACACAACGTGGTTGGTTCTCTCAAAAAGTCTCTGCTACCGACCTACTTACGTCCTTCCTTATCGGTTGAAAGTCACAGCTTACAACAACTTTTTCAGGAAAGAATACGTGGTTGTCTTCAGGTTTATAGTGAGATTTGACTGTGGGCAGTGGAGAGACTGCTCCTGAGCTGGGAAAAACTGAACACACTGCGCTCCCTGTAACTTGTTCACAGCTTCAAACTGTTTGGTTAGCTGGGAACCAAATCACATGGTTGTTAGCAAACAAAAAGGTCACTGTCATTAATAATTGGTCACTAGTCCATAGACCAATCAGCATCTTGTTGCTAGCAGAAGATACATCTGTACATTCCCTCAGCTCTAGATTGTCCGCAGTTCAATCTTCAGTTCTTGCTTATCGAACAGCAGCTTTCACAAAGCTTGCTGTGATGGTCAGCTTACTTGCATTCAAAACTTCAGCCACTCTTTCCAACTTAGGTTTCAAAACAACTTTTCCTCATTTCGGTCCCCAGCTTTTAATGCATAATAAAAAGGCATGGTTCTTACATTGGGGTAATGTGGAGTAATCAGATCAGCTGCACCTTATTGAATAGCAGAGAGTAGGCTTGATGGACTGAGTGGATTAATCCTACACCTAATTCATACATTCATAACCAAACAGATAACTTCACACTTTGCCATACTGTATTCCATCTGCTATGTTCTTACTCACTCAGCTAATCTGTCACTGTCCCTTTGTAGCCTCATTGTATCCTTTTCACCACTAACCTTTCTGCTAACTTTGTCTTGTCATTGATCTGGAATATGTTTGACCCAGTCCCTTCACCAGTGTCAGTCCTACAGTCAGTAAATACCACTCCACAGTGGAATCTGGTGACCATAGCAGGGAGGTTCTCCCTATTTCCCTGTGAAATCATGGGTCATTCTCTACACCTCCGTCTCAGAGCTGAAGGTGTGTGTGTGAGTGAGTGTCTGTGGGTGCATGTGTGTGTGTGTGTGCGCGTGCGCGCGCGAGTGTGCGTGTGTGTGTCTCTGTGTGTTTGTGTGTGAGAGTGTGTGTGTCTCTGTATGTGAGTGAGTCTGTGTGTGTGTGAGTGAGTGTCTGTGTGTGTGTGTACGAGTGAGTGTCTGTGTGTGTGTGTGTCTCTGTATGTGTGTGTGTGAGTGTGCCTATTTGTGTGCGAGTGAGAGTCTGTGTGCGTGTTTGTGTGTGTGTGTGAGTGTGAGTGTGTGTGTCTTTGTATGTGTGTGTGTGTGTGTGCGCGCGAGTGAGTGTCTGTGTGTGTGTATGTGTGTGCGAGTGAGTGTCTCTGTGTGTGTAAGTGTGTGTGTCTCTATATGTGTGTGTGTGAGTGTGTGTACGAGTGAGTGTCTTTATGTGTGTGTGTGAGTGTGTCTGTGTGTGTACGAGTGAGTGTCTTTGTGTGTGTGTGTGTGTGTGTATGTCTGTGTGCGCGAGTGATCGTGTGCGTGTGTGTGTCTCTGTGTGTGTGAGTGTGTGTGTCTCTATATGTGTGTGTGTGAGTGTGTCTGTATGTGTACGAGTGAGTGTCTGTGTGTGTGTGTGTGCGAGCGAGTGAGTGAGTGTCTTTGTGTGTGTGTGTGTATGTGTGTGTGTGTGTGTATGCGAGTGAGTGTCTGTGTGTACGAGTGAGTGTCTGTTTGTGTGTGTGTATGCGAGTGAGTGTCTGTGTGTATGTGTGTACGAGTGAGTGTCTGTGTGTGTGTGTGTATGCGAGTGAGTGTATGTGTGTACGAGTGTCTGTGTATGTGTGTGTGTGTGTGTGTGTGCGAGTGAGTGT
>NC_063339.1:2171840-2174367 GCF_021869965.1 Rhincodon typus
GTGTGTGTGTGTGTGTGTGTGTGTGTGTGTGTGTGTGTGTGTGTGTGCATGTGTGTGTGTGTATGTTTGTACGAGTGAGTGTCTGTGTGTGTGCAAGTGAGTGTCTTTGTGTGTTTGTGAGTGAGTGCCTGTGTGTGCGCGAGTGAGTGTCTGTGTGTGTGTGCGCGAGTGAGTGTCTTTGTGTGTGTGTGTGTGTGTGTGCGAGTTAGTGTCCGTGTGTGTGTGTATGTGTGTGTGAGCTTGTGTGTGCGTGTGTGTGAGAGCATGTGTGTGTGTGAGCGTGTGTGAGTGTGTGTGCGCAAGTGAGTTTCTCTGTGTGTGTGTGTGTGTGTGTGTGTACGAGTGAGTGTCTCTGTGTGTGTGTGCGAGTGTGTATGTCTGTGTGTGTGCGTGTGCGAGTGTCTGTGTGTGTGTGTGTGTGTGAGTGTGTGTGTGTACATTTGTACAAGTGAGTGTCTTTGTGTGTTTGAGTGAGTGCCTGTGTGCGCGTGTGTGTGTGTGCGCGTGTGTGTGTGTGCGCGTGTGTGTGTGTGCGCGTGTGTGAGCGCATGTGTGTGTGTGTGTGTGAGCATGTGTGTGTGTGAGAGTATGAGTGTGTGAGCGTGTGTGTGTGTTTGAGAGCATGTGTGTGTGTGAGAGCATGTGTGTGTGAGCGTGTATGTGTGTGTGTGAGCGTGTGTGTGAGCGTGTGTGATCGTGTGTGTGTGTGTGTGAGCGTGTGTGTGTTAGCGTGTGTGAGTGTGTGTGTATGTGTGAGTGTGTGTGAGCATGTGTGAGTGTGTGTGTGAGCATGTTTGTGTGTGTGAGCGTGTGTGCATGTGTGTGTGAGCGTGTGTGTGTGAGCGTATGTGAGCATGTGTGTGTGTGAGCGTGTGTGTGTGTGAGCGTGTGTGTGTGTGAGCGTGTGTGTGTGAGCGTGTGTGTGTGTGTGTGTTCAGCCTGTACCTCTCATTGACCCCTTTTCACTGCAGTCTCACTATCACAAAGGGAAGTTGTCCTGACTGGGGAGAGGAGTGGGCTCAGGGACAGTGCTTTCTCATTTTAATGTTTTCTGTTCTCTTTGCTCACCGAAGGCACTGGGAAGAGAGATCGATTGCATTGAGCTGAAAGTGTTGGATCTGAGGGACAAGGCCCATGATTTGGACGGGACCAGTGATGCCAGCAATGAGGGATCTGTCAGCCAGGCTGTGTCAGGACTCTCAGAGCACTGGCTCCATCTCCGAGACTTGGCAAGAGAGCAGGAACTACGCTGCACAGGCCTCAGGGAGGAATGGAAAAGCATCAGTGAACAGGTACCAACCGTCCAATGACCAGTGGGAACAGATTACCTGTTACACAACCCAGTCCATTAGTGTGGAATAACTCAGAACATGATGAGAGGAGGGCAGCTGGTGTATTTATATAGATTTCAGTAAATCCTTTGACAAAATCCCACGTGAGAAACTGGTAAATTTACATGGGATCCACGGTAATCTGGCAAATTGTGTAATTGGCTTAGTCACAGGAGACAGAGCCTGTTTGTGTGACTGGAGCCTGGTGTGCCACAGGGATCAGTGCTGGGCCCCTTATTGTTTGTGATATTCATAAATGATGGAGATGGGAACGTTGGAATTTGATTAAAAAAATAGTTTATGGGTGACACAAAGATTAGCCGCAAAAACAAAGTTGCTGGAAAAGCTCAGCAGGTCTGGCTGCATCTGTGAAGGAAAAAACAGAGTTAGCGTTTTGGGTCCGGTGACCCTTCCTCAGAACATCAGACCCGAAACATTAACCCTGTTTTTTCCTTCTATGATGCTGCGAGACCTGTTGAGCTTTTCCAGCAACTTTGTTTTTGTTCCTGATTCACAGCATCCACAGTTCTTTCGGTTTTTACGAAGATTGGCTGGTGGTTGACAGTGAGGAGGAAGGTGTTAGGTTACAGGAGGAGATAAATGGATTGGTCAGATGCTCAGATCAGTGGCAGATGGAGTTTAACCCTAATAAATGTGAGGGGATGCACTTTGGAAGAAGGAACAAGACATGGGAGTACTCAATAAATGGCAGGACACTAGGAAGTTCAAAGGAACAGAGCGATCTTGGAGATCTTGTCCACAGATTCCTTAATGAAGCAGGACAGGTTAATCCAGTGACAACAAGGTGCAGGGCTGGATGAACACAGCAGGCCAAGCAGCATCATAGGAGCAGAGAGGCTGATGTTTCGGGCCTAGACCCTTCATCAGAAAAGGGAGAGGGGAAGGGGGTTCTGAAATAAATAGGGAGAGAGGGGGAGGCGGATAGAAGATGGATAGAGGAGAGGATAGGTGGAGAGGAAACAAACAGGTCGAAGAGGCGGGGATGGAGCCAGTAAAGGTGAGTGTAGGTAGGGAGTTAGGGAGGGGATAGGCCAGTCCAGGGAGGACGGACAGGTCAAGGGGGCGGGATGAAGTTAGTCGGTAGCAGATGGAGGTGCGGCTTGAGGTGGGAGGAGGGGATAGGTGGGAGGAAGAACAGGTTAGGGAGGCGGGGACGAGCTGGACTGGTTTTGGGA
>NC_063339.1:2174867-2175673 GCF_021869965.1 Rhincodon typus
TCCGACAGTGCAACGCTCCCTCAGCACTGACCCTCCGACAGTGCGGCACTCCCTCAGCACTAACCCTCCGACAGTGCAGCGCTCCCTCAGCACTGACCCTCCGACAGTGCGGCTCTCCCTCAGCACTGACCCTCCGACAGTGTGGCCCTCCCTCAGCACTGACCCTCCGACAGTGCGGCACTCCCTCAGCGCTGACCCTCCGACAGTGCCGCGCTCCCTCAGTACTGACCCTCCGACAGTGCGGCGCTCCCTCAGGGCTGCAGTATGAGCCTTGACTCTGTTATTATAGAAGTCTGGGTGGTTATACTGGGCCGTTGTGGTCCCCCTCATTGAGAGTGTTGGAAGCTCAGCTGCAGCTACAACTGGGTGAGTTGTCACTGTGATTGGTCCAGTTTGGTTTTGGTTAATTTATCGCTGGGTTACACATCGGCGCTGCCCACTTGGCACTACTCACTTCTCCAGCTTCTCCTGTTTCGTGTCCTGTGGATGCAGTGGGGTTTTAGCTACTCGCTGTTTATCCTGATCCTGCTCCGTCTGCACTGACCACAATTCCCTGCGCCTTTTTGCCTGTGTTTCCTCCTCGCTCGCCTCACACTGTCTCCGCCGTGGTTCAGTCTCACCACGGTGTAGCCCATCATTGCCTGACTCCTCACTCCTCTCTGGTTGTGGACGGGGCGTCTGGAACAGGAAAACGATGAGGGAAGAAGTGATGAGAAACCTTGCACTCAGGCAGTTCAGAATCCACAATGCGTACCCGAAATCCCCACCCCACCCTAATCCCCGAATCCCCACCCCACCCTAATCCC
>NC_063339.1:2175773-2182048 GCF_021869965.1 Rhincodon typus
ACCCCACCCTAATCCCCGAATCCCCATCACACCCTAAGCCCCAAAACCCCATCCACCCTAATCCCCAACTCCCCACCCCACCCTAATCCCCAAATCCCCACCCCACCCTAATCCCCGAATCCCCATCACACCCTAATCCCCAAAACCCCATCCACCCTAATCCCCAACTCCCCACCCCACCCTAATCCCCAAATCCCCACCCCACCCTAATCCCCGAATCCCCATCACACCCTAAGCCCCAAAACATCATCCACCCTAATCCCCAACTCCCCACTCCACCCTAATCCCCAAATCCCCACCCTACCCTAATCCCCGAATCCCCATCACACCCTAATCCCCAAAACCCCATCCACCCTAATCCCCAAAACCCCACTACACCCTAATCCCCAAATTCCCACCTCACACTAAACCTCAAATTCCCACCCCACACTAAACCTCATCACCACCCCATCCTAAACCCCAAACCCCCCCCCACCCTAATCCCCAAACCCCACCCCACCCTAATCCCCAAATCTCCATCCCATCCTAAACCTCAAATCCCAACCCCACCCTAAACCCACACCGCACCCTAAACCCTAAATCCCCACCCCACCCTAAACCCCAAATCTACACCTGACCCTAATCCCCAAATCTCTATCCCATCCTAAAGCTCAAATCCCCACCTCACCCTAAACCCCAAATTCCCACCCCACACTAAACCCCAAATCCCCACGCCATCCTAACCCCCAAATTCCCACCCCACCCTAATTCCCCAAACCCCCACCACCCCCCAACCCCCAAATCCCCACCCCACGCTCATCCCCAAATCCCCATCCCACCCTAATCCCCAAATCCCCACCCCACCCTAAACTCCAAATCCCCACCCCACCCTAAACCCCAAATCCCACCCGAACCTAATCCCCAAATCCCCATCCCATCCTAAACCCTAAATCTCCATCCCATCCTAAACCTCAAATTCCCACCCCACGCTAAACCCTAAATCTCCACCCTACCCCAAACCCCAAATCCTCACCCATCCCTAAACCCTAAATCCCCACCACTTCCTAATCCCCAAACCCCCACCCATCCCTAAACCCCAAACCCCCACCCCACACTTAACCCTAAACACCCATCCTATCCTAAAGCCTCCTCCCAGCTTGAACACAAATTCCCATTCTTCCTGTAAAACATGTTCCCATCCTAAACCGTGACTCCCACTCCCGATATACAGCCCAGTTCCTGCCTGGGGTAATGCCAGCACCTACAGTGAGATGTGTCTCCAGACAAAAATACTCCAAGTAAACAAATCACTTTGTCAGAGATGGGACAGAAAATACAAATCAACTGAAAGGCATTTCAGAGAATCCAGGCCTTAGGGAGAGATAGTCATCAACGCAGAGAGCTGAGACACGGGAGGAAGTTACAGAGTCTGAAAGGTCTACAGCAGGAGAAAAGGCCTTTTGGCCCATCGGGAGTTTAACCTGGTCAAAAAACTGTCTCACTGTTCTGGTCCCAGTTTCAAAGTTTTCAGATTTGTAAACATTTTGTTTCATAATATTTCTGTGTGAGGTACGTTAGTCTTGCCTGTTAGAGACTGGTGTGTAAATGCAATGGGCTGAATGGCCTCCATCTATACTGTATGGATTAATGTTTCTATGATTATGGGCTGAGGGAGATGGTTGAGGAAGGCAATGATGTGCAGGTAACAGTACCGGACTAGTAATCCAGAGGTTCACCCTAAACCCCAGCTGTCCCTGCTCTGGGTTTGACAGGTTCAAATTACATTGTGGAAGATGGAATTTTAAGTTCATTTCATAAATCTGTAATACACAGCTAATGCTGGTGTTAGTGGCTATGAAACTAGCATCAATTGTCATTAAAAACCCTCCTAATTTATTTCTGTCCTTCAGGGGAGGAAATGACCTAGTCTAGAGTACAGGTGACTCCAGTCCCACAGCAGTGTGGTTGACTATTCATTGCCCTCTGAAATGGCCCTGGCAAGATATTTGAATCAAAAGCAATTGGGGATGGAAAACAAATGCTGCAGTGATGTTCAGGATTGAAAGAAGACTCTCTGATTGACAGCTCGAGTGGTTGAATCATTACCTCTGGCAGTTCCTCGGCTGTGGGTGTGACATCATCATCACTGTATTCTCTGGGATCTTCCCCACTCTGCACCAGCTCCTCATGTCCACCCAGACCATGTGGGGAATGCTGCTGACCTTCGACCTTGAACTCAAAGGCAGGCAGAGCTCCCTGTGAAAGAGAAGCAGATGGAAGGACAGCATCGACTGATGTAACCAGCCCTGAGACAGCCTTAGGTCATAGTCTCAGCTACCCATTTACTCCCCTCCCCACTGACTCACACAGTGGCTGAGGGAAAACTACATCTTGATGCAGACCTCTCTGGCTAAAACAGTTCTAAGGGGAGCACTTTGGAGATAATGACCACAATTCCGTTACGTTTACTTTAGCGAAGGAAAGGGAAAGGTATATACCGCAGGGCAAGAGTTATAGCTGGGGGAAAGGCAATTATGAGGCGATTAGGCAAGATTTAGAATGCATAGGATGGAGAAGGAAACTGCAGGGGCTGGGCACAATTGAAATGTGGAGCTTGTTCAAGGAACAGCTACTGTGTGTCCTTGATAAGCATGTACCTGCCAGGCAGGGAAGAAGTGGTCGAGAGAGGGAACCGTGGTTTACTAAAGAAGTTGAATCTCTTGTCAAGAGGAAGAAGGAAGCTTATGTCGAGATGAGGCGTGAAGGCTCAGTTAGGGCGCTTGAGAGTTACAAGTTAGCCGGGAAGGACCTAAAGAGAGAGCTAAGAAGAGCCAGGAGGGGACATGAGAAATCTTTAGCAGGTAGGATCAAGGAAAACCCTAAAGCTTTCTATAGGTATGTCAGGAATAAAAGAATGACTAGAGTAAGATTAGGGCCGGTCAAGGACAGTAGTGGGAAGTTGTGCGTGGAGTCCGAAGAGATACGAGAGGTGCTGAATGAATATTTTTCGTCAGTATTCACACAGGAAAAAGACAATGTAGTCGAGGAGAATACTGAGATACAGTCTATTAGACTAGACGGGATTGAGGTTCATAAGGAGGAGGTGTTAGCAATTCTGGAAGGTGTGAAAATAGATAAGTCCCCTGGGCCGGATGGGATTTATCCTAGGATTCTCTGGGAAGCTAGAGAGGAGATTGCAGAGCCTTTGGCTTTGATCTTTATGTCGTCATTGTCTTCAGGAATAGTGCCAGAAGACTGGAGACGAGCAAATGTTGTCCCCTTGTTCAAGAAGGGGAGTAGAGACAACCCTGGTAATTATAGACCAGTGAGCCTTACTTCGGTTGTGGGTAAAGTGTTGGAAAGGATTATAAGAGGTAGGATTTATAATCATCTCGAAAGGAATAATTTGATTAGGGATAGTCAACACGGTTTTGTGAAGAGTAGGTCGTGCCTCACAAACCTTATTGAGTTCTTCGAGAAGGTGACCAAACAGGTGGATGAGGGTAAAGCGGTTGATGTGGTGTATTTGGATTTCAGTAAAGCGTTTGATAAGGTTCCCCATGGTAGGCTATTGCAGAAAATACGGAGGCATGGGATTGAGGGTGATTTAGCGGTTTGGATCAGAAATTGGCTAGCTGTAAGAAGACAGAGGGTGGTGGTTGATGGGAAATGTTCATCCTGGAGTTCAGTTACTAGTGGTGTACCTCAAGGATCTGTTTTGGGGCCACTGCTGTTTGTCATTTTTATAAATGACCTGGATGAGGGCGTAGAAGGATGGGTTAGTAAATTTGCGGATGACACCAAAGTCGGTGGAGTTGTGGATAGTGCAGAAGGATGTTGTAGGTTACCGAGGGACATAGATAAGCTGCAGAGCTGGGCTGAGAGGTGGCAAATGGAGTTTAATGCAGAAAAGTGTGAGGTGATTCACTTTGGAAGGAGTAACAGGAATACAGTGTACTGGGCTAATAGTAAGATTCTTGGTAGTGTGGATGAGCAGAGAGATCTCGGTGTCCACGTGCATAGATCACTGAAAGTTGCCACCCAGGTTGATAGCGTTGTTAAGAAGGCATACGGTGTGTTAGGTTTTATTGGTAGAGGGATTGAGTTTCGGAGCCATGAGGTTATGTTGCAGCTGTACAAAACTCTGGTGCGGCCGCACTTGGAGTATTGCGTACAGTTCTGGTCACTGCATTATAGGAAGGATGTGGAGGCATTGGAAAGGGTGCAGAGGAGATTTACCAGGATAGGGTCGGGGTTAGGGTCGGGGTAAGGGTCGGGTTAGGGCTCGGGCTAGTGTTAGGTTAGGGTTAGGCTCAGGGTTAGGGTCGGGGTTACGGTTAGGGCTGGTGTTAGGGTTAGGGTTGGGGCTGGTGTTAGGGTTAGGGCTGGTGTTAGGGTTAGGGTCGGGGTTAGGGTTAGGGCTGGTGTTAGGGTAGGGTTAGGGTTAGGGTATACTTCACTCTGTGCTCTCTGACTTACTTTGGCTCCTGGTCCAGCATCCTTAACATTCTCATCCTCATGTTTGGTGGCCTAAGCGACCTCATCCCTCCCTATCTCTGTAATCCCTCTAACCCCATGATCTTCCATGATATCTGCACTCCTTCTATTCTGGTCTCTTCCACATGCTGCCTGAGTCCCCAGTTTGGAAATACCCAAATTAAACTTCACCGCCTCTCTCCCTCAATCTCCTCTTGAAATTATTCCTTCAAACCCAAGTCTGTTGTTCACCTGACCTACTATAATCTCATGCAGCTCACTGTAAACATTATACTGCTGACAGGGGTGGCGATGGTCTAGTGGTATTATCGCTGGACTGTTGACCCAGATAATGTTCTGGGGACCTGGGTTCGAACCCTGCCACAGCAGATGGTGGAATTTGAATTCAATAAAATATCTGGAATTAAGACTCTAATGATGACTGTGAACCCATTGTTGATTGTTAGCATCTGGTTCACTAATGTCCTTTTGGGAAGGAAACTGCTATCCTTACCTGGTCTGGCCTACATGTGACTCCAGACCCACAGCAATGTGGTTGACTATTAACTGCCCTCTGGGCAATAAATGCTGCATGTCAGCAATGCCCTTATCCCATGAATGATTAAAGAAAAAATTATTTTCCTGTGAAACACCTTAGCATATTTTACTGTAAAAGATCAATTGTACTGTGTGAAAAGTCTTATCTAAAACAGACTGTCACTGTTTGTTGTCTGCATGATTACCCTGCTACACTGACCAGAAAATACACCTCGGCTCCAAATGATACTGAATATGGCTGATCAGTGACAGAGTTACAATCCTGACATTCCAATATGTCGGAAAAACAAGGAGCTGGACTTGCAGCTTCTGATCACCAGCCAGTGACCTGTCCCTGTGAGGGACACTCGGTGATCACATGATTTATACAAGCTGTGGCAAACCTCTCCATCCCCCTTCCCCAACCACTTGTTGAATCTGGGAGTCCTGGACTCAAACCTCAGCGGGAATCATTGTGACACTGGACCTGAAACAGTCACATAGTGAGGGCAGCTTGTATTCCTCGAGTACAGTTTTGTTAATCAGTCTATTCAGATATGCTTACTCATCTCTAGAGCAGATGGGTCTTGAATCTGGGCCTCCAGGCTCAGAATTCGTGACACTATCACAAATCAAACACTAAACCATTAGATCCCAAGGTTCTATTTCAAAGAAGGTACAATTTCTCCCAGTATCCTAAGCAATATCCATCATTCTGTGTCCAAATCCAGTAAGACCTGGACAAGATCCAGGTTTGGTCTGAACAGTGGCCAGTGCCAGACGATGACCTCTCTAACAAGGGAGAATTTAACCATCATCCTTGACATTCAATGATGTCATCATAACTGAATCTTCTGCTGTCAAAATCCTGGGGGTTACCACTGATCAAGAACTGAGCTGGACTCACCACATTAACACAGGGGCTACAAGAACAGGCCAGAAGCTGGGAATCCTGCAGCGAGTAACTCACCTCCTGACTCCCCAAAGCCTGTCCACTATCTACAAGGCACAAATCAGGAGTGTGATGGAGTACTCCCCACTTGCCTGGATGAGTACAGCTCCAACAACACTCAAGAAGCTTGACACCATCCAGGGCAAAGCAGCCGCTTGATTGGCACCACATCTACAAACATCCCACTCCCTCCACCACCGACACTCAGTAGCAGCAGTGTGTACCATCTACAAGGTGCACTGCAGAAATTCACCAAAGATCCTCAGATAACACCTTCCAAACCCATGACCACTTCCATCTAGAAAGACAAGGGCAGCAGAAACATGGGAAC